>NW_022199032.1:1584223-1740171 GCF_009176525.2 Contarinia nasturtii
TCTCTCTCTCTCTCTCTCTCTCTCTCTCTCTCTCTCTCTCTCTCTCTCTTAAATACAATTCGTTTGCGCTTGAATTGAATTATTTTATTAAATCGACCCAAAAACCAATTTTCTCCAATTAGTAAAATAATTTATACAACTATAGCTGTATCGCCGATCTAGTTTTTTCGATTGTTTTTAACTACAACAGCGTGGTTTACCGAGATATGTTCCAGAGAGGGAAAAACATTTACCGTAAAAAAAAATCTGTTTGTCCTTGATATATAAAAAAATATGCTTTATTCTAGTGTTTAATTAAAACCAATCAAATAGTAAAATTCTACAAAAAAAGAAATCCATTACTTCCTGTTTAAAGCATACGGAAGAGCACAGCATGTTTTCACAGGATTCGAATCAATCGTTAATCGCCCCATTAATAATGACAGCTTTGTGACTTATTTACAATTTTTTGTTTTCGATTGAATTTTTCGATGTCAATCACCTTTTATGTTTCGACATTTTTATTTGAAGCACCTTAGATTTCTTTTGGTTCGTATGATCCATTAAATAGCAATGTTATTTTACACAAACTGCTCCCTAAAATACGCCACTTTCATACAACCTTGACCATCATCAATGACGTTTATATTTATGAATGGAATATAATTTTTTTTTGTTGAAGTGCCCATGCGCTCTGCTACATTTATAACACTTTTTGAAGGCTTTATCACGTGTACTCGAAATTGTATGTGCGTTGTTGTATCTATTTCTATTTTTCTTTTTTAACATCTTGTTCATTTGCACAAGGGCAATGTTTTCGGTTCTGCAATTTCCTGACAGAAAAATAAATAACATTAATCTGTTGTTGATATATTAGAAGTTCGGAATCAATGGTCAATGAAGAACAAAAAATAATAATAGTACAATCGAATGTAACATTTAAATCAAAATAACATCGCTGAATCATCATTATGATGTTGAATTAGCAAATATAATTCTGAACATTTTGTTTTTTTAATCTGACGCAATACCCTTTTCTGAATACAATGTGCAATTAATCAATCAACTATCTAATTAGAAATTTGAATGAAAATATTTTTTAACCGATTTTTTGTTTGTTCATGGGAAAATTGCCGGAATAAAATGGTTATCAATGGCAGCAATGTGTGTCAAATATAATTTATGTACGTTTAAACAATTAGTTCTTTAAAAAGTGATTAAAATTGGCCGTTTTCTTTTTACTCAACATAATGCAATGGCCTAATTGGCCAACAATTGAGCAATTCTCTCTCGACAATATAGCACATAACTATAGATAATAAATTGTATAGTTACAAACAACAACATTAGACGCATTTCAATGCAAATATGGATATAAAATTAATTGTGATTGATAATTTACACAAAATTCACCAGAATCATACATACATAAACTTCTTAATTTAGTTTCAAAAAAAAAAAAAAAAAATTAAAGAAGAAGAGAATGAAAAATAGCACGCATCGAAATGCATTGTGAATATGGAATTAAGTGCAGTAGTGATCTTTACAATACAAGATCTCATTTTATGCATTCGAATTTTTTTAAAGCGAAAACTTGCTTCAAAATATATATATATGTGGCTTTGGTGACTTTTTGTGGTTCGACAACCGTTGATGCAATATTACATGTTGTTGCAAGTGCAATAAAGTGCAATTAGTATGTAGCTAAATGCAATATGCTCACACTTGAATACATTGACGATTAAAATTCATCAATATTTTTTCGCAAATAAATTGATGTAAGCAAAGTATGTAAAAGCGGAATTTTTAATGTCGTTGTCGTTTTAGTTTTTTTTTTTCGTTAAATTTTTTTTTGTAATTCGTAGTATTTTCTCAGCCACTTTGAATCAAAAATCCGTATTTAGAGCCGTTTACCATCATTAAATGTTCGTTTATTGGCGTTTTTGTTCATCGCATCGATTTGCAAAGCACTGTAATGGATGGTTTAGTTCTGTGTTCATTGACTTGAATTAGTCTTTCAAATGGTCAAAAAACTGTATTTTTTTTCCTTCGATTTACACGATTACAAAGTTGTTTCGCGCGTTTTATTTTTATTTCATATTTTGTTATTCATTCCGTTTCTAACATAAGTGAGCGCGCGAGTGCGGTTTATTCAATTTTAATTGATGGACAACCTTGACACAAGAACTCCATCGACCATCGTTCACTCGCTGAAGGCAGGAACACGATGAAACCGAATGGCCAACTCAAACTCTAACAACCGATCGTCATAAAAAAATTATGGTTTTTACTCTCGTTTTGGCATTTATGTATATACAAATTTTGCTTATTGCAAAAACTGAAGGGGAAAGACGAGTATTTATATATAAATCACAACTTGCCAAGATTGAACACCGGTTATTTGCAGAGAAAAAAAAGTCAAATCTAGTCTATTGTACATATGTGTTTAGCTTTTTGTTCGTGTAATAAATGCATAGAAATTAAAATACATTTCGCTAGCTAAACCATGGATAAATTGTTACTGTTCAAATGATAATTGGTATTCTACCTATATTACTTAATGATGTTTAGATAAGTGGCATGTACTAAATTTTTTTATTGTTAGCTTTCACGCATTTCAATCTAGGTATGAATAAAATTAAGCGCTTTAATTTGTCGTAATTAGTAATAATGTTATCATATTTGGACATCTGTGTGATTTGGTTTATAAAAAAGAAAAACCAATCGTGTAGTTGGTGAATTGTAATAAAATAATTTTGTTTTTTATTGCATGCGCTACGATTTAGAAGTGAACGACAGTTGCCCTTGAAATGCATAGCATTGAATTCACTTGTAAATGCAGTTTTAAGACAATCCATTTCAACGGTTGTTTTTTGTCTCGAATCATTTGTTTTAACGAAACAATTTGTTTTTTTCTTTCTTTCTTTTTTATTTCAACAGTTGTGTTGCCGAATCAATAACGCAGCGTACTCTTAAAATGGGTTCAATACCAGAAGTATCAATTATAAAAGGGTTAAATCGTGATTACAGTACACAAAGTCGATTGCATCGTATTTTTGAGACAAACTTGAATTCATCGGACTGTGGAAATAAACCGGCTGTCATTTTTTGCGATCCGACCAATGGCGATCAAAATCTCACCCACAACCAACTTAATCAGAGTGCAAATCAACTTGCATCGGTGTTAATTCATCGAATTAATACATGTGAAGTGGAACCGAATCAAGATGGTGATTGGATTATTGCTGTGTGTATGCCTCCGAGCGACAAATTGATTGTCACTTTGTTGGCCATTTTAAAAACGGGCGCCGCATATTTACCGATCGATGTAACATTTCCAAAAAGTCGTATCGATCATATTCTACAGGAGTCGAAACCGGCTTTCGTCATTTATGATGGCAATATAATTGACCGTAGTCACTTTGATAGCTCCATTGCATCTTCATATGATGAATGCAAAGCGTTATCCATAAACTATGATGATGCAAATATATCCGATGCTCGAAGACTACAATCATCGGATGGTGGCCATTTGGCGTTGGTACTTTATACATCGGGCAGTACTGGAGTACCAAAAGGTTTTTTGCAACTTTTTTTTTAACTCAAAGAAATACGAGTATAACTCTATTCTTTCTATTTTAAGGTGTTCGATTGCCGCATGCAGTACTAATGAATCGATTGCAATGGCAATGGGAAACATTTCCATTTTCATCAACCGAATCGGTTGGCGTATTCAAAACGGCGTTAACTTTTGTTGATTCAATTTCGGAAATTTGGGCACCATTATTAACCCGTAAATGTTTTTATTCAATTTAAAAAAAATACTTAACGTTTTTATTCAATTTACAAATTACAAAAAAAAAAAAACAATTTGTATTGCAGAACGTGCCGTTTTGGTCATACCAAAGTGTATCACAAAAGATCCAACTCTATTGGTGTCAATGTTACAAAAATACGAAATTGAACGTTTGGTTCTCGTTCCAACATTGTTGAAGTCGTTGTTAATCTATTTGTCGTTGAAACGTGATGCCAACTTGTTGAATAAATTAAAATTGTGGATTTGTTCCGGTGAAACTCTGCCAACGTCATTGGCAATGGAATTCTATGATTATTTTCCGGAGAATGAGTATTTGTTGTGTAATTTTTTTGGATCAACTGAAATAATGGGCGATGTGACGTATTTTACGTGCAGAGGAAAAGACCAATTACGGAATTATACGAATGTTCCAATCGGCTATCCAATTTTCAATACAATCATTTATATTCTTATTGACGACAAAAAACCGGTCAAAATTGGTGAGACGGGCGAATTATTTGTATCTGGTGCGAATTTGGCTCATGGTTATGTGAATGGACGTGATAAAGATCGATTTATTGAAAACATTTTGGCAGTTGATCCAAGTAAGTAAAATTGAATGTTCTTGAATGTTTGACGAAAGAAAAAAACCTGAAACAAAAAAAAAATGAAATAAATTAATTGGTTTGCACAGAATATAGTCGCATGTATCGAACCGGTGATTATGCATCGGTGCAAAAGGGCGGTGTCATTCATTACGAGGGCCGTACTGATTCACAAATCAAAATAAGAGGACATCGCGTTGATTTGAGTGAAATTGAAAAGCATATCAATGAAATTGATGGCGTTAAGAAAGGCATCATTTTATGCTATCATGCTGGTCAAATGGATCAAGCCGTTTTGGCATTTGTTTCGGTCGATCACACTTCACTGTTGCATGAATTACAAATTGAACAAATTCTACGCAATAAAATGCCGGATTATATGACACCACAAGTCATTCTCATCGATCATGTACCATTATTGGTCAACGGGAAGGTCGATCGTCAAACTTTATTGAAACTATACGAAAATACCAATAATAATAGTAAGGTTTTTTTTTTCTTTTTAGTTTAGCATCTAATACAAAATTAAACGAAACCAAATCTGTTTTGCAGACGATCCGGCACCGGCAATCGATTATGATTACTCCGGCGTATCGGCAAATGAGATGCAAAAAACACGCATTTTCTTTGAAACAATTGGCCAGGTAATTGGAAGATCGACCCGTACAACCATTTCGCTGCAAAGTAACTTTTATGAATTGGGCGGAAATTCACTGAATTCGATTTATACGGTGGCAAAACTTCGTGATTGTGGCTATTCCATTGATATCACCAATTTTATATCGGCCAAAAATTTAAGAGAAGCCTTGGAATATATAACCGAAATTGATACAAATCTTGATCGAAATCTTGTACCGGTTAAAGCTGATTTTGTCGCATATTCACTATCCGAAGTGTACAGAGAGGAAACCATTCGGTAAGTTTGTATTTCTTTGTTCTAAATAAAATTCTTCAAATTATGAATCTCGGTGATAATTTTATTCTTCTTTTTTTTCAGTATAATTGCACATAGCTTCTTGGAGAAAGCTGAATTAGAGCAGCAAATCAAACCGCATATCACCGAAGAAGCTTATGTGGTGTTGATAAATGATTCGTGGCAACCATTGATCGAAACTGCTTTCAGTTTTGTGATTGCTGATAAAAAGAATCGTATTGTTGGTGTATCGTTGAGTTTCGATGCAAATAATGAGCCCGAATGTAATTTAGATGGACCACATGGTGTGATTTTTGAATTTTTGGAAACACTCGAAGCACCAGTAAAGTTAGTATTCATTTTTTCAAACGAAATAAAGTGCATTTTGATCATATTTTTCATTCGAATTTGACCAGGGATCGGCTGCCACACGATAAACCGATAATGCATTCGTTTATGATGGGAACGCATGAAACGTTGAATGCACAAGAAAACATAGTTGCAATGACCTTTATGGAATCCGAAGTAATTCGTTTGGCAAGAGAAAAGGGATGTTGTGGCATTCTAACGACCAACACAAATGCATTGACACAACAATTGGCTCGTGATGTTTTCGGTTATGAAACATTGTCCGATACTCAAATAAATACGTTCGTCTTTAATGGCAGAAAACCATTTGGAAATGCACCAGACGATTATCGGGCCATGGTTCAATGGAAAAAATTATAATTTTTACCGAATGTGATATTTTTAATTCGTTGTTTTAGCCTTAATTCATTATTATCATTGAGAATTATTATGCACAAATAAAAATTACATTTCTTCTCTTGATGAAATTCAAAGGCAGCTGACTTTTTTTCGATATTTGTTCTTCTCTCAATTCCAATAATGTTTGAATTTAATGAGCAAAAATGAGCAAAAATGAGCAAAATGTTGAAGAAAGCAATAAAATGCGGAAAGCTTATTACTGATCAACAGACAATATATTTGGATTTTGTCTTCTGGATATTTCAGCTCATCTGGATAACGTTAGGCGATGATATGGAGTGAAAACAATAGAAGTGTATTGTATAGGCATAAAAATACTACCATAACTATATCAATCACTTCTATTGTTTTCACTCCATATCATCGCCTAACGTTATCCAGATGACAAAATCCAAATATATTGTCTGATGATCAATCTGTCTAAATTCCTATTTTTAAGCGAAATTAACCAAAATCTGATATAAAAATAAATTTGTTCAATATTCGAAAAAAAAAGCGTTGTTGTTCAATTCAAGTTTGAAATACTTATCTTATCTACTTAATTGAAAATAAAAACCAATATGACAGTTCAATCCGTATAGTATGACTCTAACCTCAAAAATGTCATCAATCGAATTTGAATTGGAAAAAAGTTATGGTTCAAAAGATGTAAACAATCCAAAACGAATCTTTTCCACCGCTGGAAAAATTCTAATTGGTTTAACTGGTAATGCATTTTTCACAATGCAGATACGATGATTTTGTTTTAAATCAATCAAATTTCTATGTTTAAAATTTCAAAGGTTGTTCAGCGATTGGACTTAGTGTGATATGTTTACCATTTGTGGCTCCAGCATTTCGAAAGTATTGTTTGCCATTTGTGCCAGCAACAAACAATCAAATCGACAACATTTTTAAGCTGTTAAAAAGAAATACAAATGAGAGACTTCTAGATATAGGATCGGGAGATGGCCGGATAGTCATTGGTAAGATAAGTCACCATGGTGAGCATTTGGATTCAAAAAAATTCATTCACTGCAAATATTTTCAGCGGCCGCAAAAAATGGTTTAACAGCCGATGGAGTTGAATTGAATACTTGGCTGGTTCAATATTCACGTTTATCAGCTTTATACAATGGAGTATTTAAACAAACCAGTTTCTACCAAAAGGATTTGTGGAAATTTGATGTTTCACCGTATAAGTACATTGTTATATTTGGCGTTGAACAAATGGTTAGCACATTTTTCATATTTCTTTTTGAATTCGGATCGTATAATGATAAAAAAAATGCATTGATTTTAGATGACAGATCTAGAGAAGAAGCTACTAAACGAAGCGAATAAAGAATCCCAAGTAATTGCTTGCCGATTTCCATTGCCAAATATTAAGCCGTGTCGAATTGTTGGTGAAGGAATTGACACTGTTTGGTTATATGATTTCAAAAAGCAGCAATCCCAGAATTGAGATATAGTTGTCAATATAGTTCATGTAAAAATTGTTTATATTTCAAAAACGATGGAAATGAAAATGTAAATAAATGTTGATGATTAATACAAAAAACGGTCGAAAAACGATAGATTTTTTAAAAATTGCTTGGAAGGACAGAACCTATGATCGAGTGCAAAAAGTTGAATGAAAGCAATGACAAAAAGACTATCGCTGTTGTTGACATATGCAGTCAAAAAAGCCAAATAAAAAAAAAACAGTGGAAATCCATCATATTTTTCGTTCGTTTAAAATGAAAAAATAAAATAAAAATTGATTCATTTGTTTTATTCGATAGCTTGTGATGAAATCTACATAAATAAAATCTCATTTAAATACAATTCGGCGGAAAAAGAATAATAATAACAGGCCGGCTGAAAAGTTCGTAGGCTGACACATAGATGGTGTTACTAGAATTAAATCCATATGATTTTTAATTAGTGCCAACCTTCAAAAGATATGTGTCAAAATTTGACAGCAATCGGACCATTGGTTCGTGAGTTATTGCATTGAGAGTGAAGCAACTTTTGTTATTGTGAAAAAAATGGATAAAAGAGAATTTCGTGTGTTGATGAAGCATTGCTTTTTGGTGAAAAAAAATACTGTTGAAGCCAAGGTTTGGCTTGATAAGTATTATTTGGACTCTGCACCAGGGAAATCAACCATTGAGAAGTGGTTTGCTAAATTTAAACGAGGCGAAATGAGCACTGAAGACGATGCGCGCAGTGGACGGCCAAAAGAGGCTGTTACCGACGAAAACATCAAAAAAATCCACAAAATAATTTTGAATGATCGTAAAGTGAAGTTAAGCGATATAGCTGAAACCCTAAAGATATCAAAGGAACGTGTTGGACATATCGTGCATGAATATTTGGACATGCGAAAGCTGTTTGCAAAGTGGGTGCCGCGCGTGCTCACAATCGATCAAAAGCAACAACGTGTTGATGATTCGGAGCAATGTTTGGAGCTGTTCAACCGTAATAAAGACGAATTTTTCCGACGATATGTGACAATGGATCAAACATGGCTCCATCACCACACTCCGGAGTCCAATCGACAGTCAGCCGAGTGGACTGCACACGGTGAACCGAATCCAAAGCGTGGAAAAACGCAACAGTCGGCTGGCAAGGTTATGGCGTCTGTATTTTGGGATGCGCACGGTATCATATTCATCGATTACCTCCAAAGGGGCCGGACCATCAACAGCGACTACTACATAGCGTTATTGGAGCGTTTGAAGGATGAGATCACAAAAAAACGGCCCCATTTGAAAAAGAAAAAAGTGCTGTTTCATCAAGACAATGCACCGTGTCACAAATCAATGAAAACGATGGCAAAATTGCATGAATTGGGTTTTGAATTGCTTCCCCATCCACCGTATTCTCCAGATCTGGCCCCCAGCGACTATTTCCTGTTCGCAGACCTCAAAAGAATGATCGCGGGAAAAAAATTTAGCGCTGATGAAGAAGTAATCGCTGAAACAGAGGCCTATTTTGAGGGTAAAGAGAAATCGTACTATAAAAATGGTATCGAAAAGTTGGAAAATCGTTGGAATCGCTGTATCGCCCTCGAAGGCATGTATGTTGAATAATAAAACCGAATTTTGCCAAAAAAATGTGTTTTACTATGTTAGCCTACGAACTTTTCAGCCGGCCTTAACATAAGGATTATACGCTGCTGTGTGTGATTTTTTTCTTTCTTGAATACATTAAATGCACAATGCACATAAATTCTTTGATATATTTATTTCTTTTTTGTATTCTGCAAAACATAACATGCAATGTGTACGTGTGTTATATTTAAATTTATAATTTCACCTGCAAATATTCCAGTAAACACTCTTCATAATTTTTTTACAAAAAAAAAACGATCAAATCAAAAAAAAAAAAAATTCAGTTAATTTTTCTCTCCCAACTTTCTTTCTCCAATTATTGAATAGATATGTATTGACATTTGATTCACATTTCATATTAATCATGAGCCATTTGAAGCACTGCCTCCAATTATAATGCTAAATTAACTTACGAACGGAAATAAATAAGATTTTTTTATTCCGCATTATTTAGATTCAAAATGAATGAAATTTAGATACATCGATTTTTTTTCACTTCATTTCGTGAATTAAAGATTCACCTTTAAAGCCAAATATTTTAATTATTGAATAATTTTATCAAAAATTTCGACCCAAATAAACACGGCCGTTTGTGGCATCTTCAAAAATTTCGGTGAATCCAAGTTTCGAATAGAATTGATGCATAAAATGATCCGTTGTATTGATGCACACGTGTACACCAAATGAACCGTTTGACCGTAGCGCAGCTAATAGAACGGTTACCAAACGTTTTGGCAGTGATGAGTCAGCATTACATTGATCTTTTAATACAGAGCATGCCATAATGGATGGATGTGAATTGAGCACTTCTTGTGGATAATCATATTTAAAATTATGAAAATGATTTATTGAATCCTTGGCGGCTGGCGTTAAATCCGGTATATCTAACAGTGACAATGGATATTTTATGCACATCTCCGGAAACCAGCACATTTCTTGATTTTGATAAAATTGTTTCGCATTCAGTGCGGCACATGCATAGCCCGACAAATGATTATCACCATTCTGAAGTACCAAACACAATTCCGGATTTATTGTCACAAATGGTCCGACCAAACGATCGGCCGGTATTGTTTGTAATGTATCGGGAAATAGTTCACTGCAATCCGATCCATCGCGGCATGTTTTATGACAAATATCGTATATTTGAGCTTCGTCCATGTGCAAATATGGTCGAATGGAGTAGAAATTTGTGGTTGGCGTATCAGGTAGTTTGTAAATAAATAAATCGTTACCCGAATCAATGGGTATAAGTCGTTGCAAATCGGCTGTTAAACCACCACGAAATACCCACGGCTCTTGTTCGCCCGATGAAAATGTTTCGCGCCAACCTTTACTGAACCCTAAAATATTCGGAAATGAATATGAAATTTAAAATTGCTTCAATTAAATATCACAAAGTATCACTAACATGTATAATTTCCTTGTGTATATGAGTTGATGTTGACCGGAAAAAATCCCAAAGCTGAAGCAATAAAAGAAAAATGAGCACATGTTTGATAAAATTGAATTCTACTTTTGTGTTGATTCTTACAAAGCCATTTGATGAATGCACACAGCAAACTGATGACACCGGCTATATCCCAGACATAAGAGTACAAGTCATAGCATAGCTCTTTATTGTTGCATGCAGCAATCTTCTTTGCCAAGCCCATCACCGATTGACACAAATTATAGAATTTATCGGCGCGTTGAAACCACTCTTGGACCTGGACATTTTTAACATACATTTAATGAGAACCATTCAAACAAAATTGAACACTTGATGGTCATACCTCTGGTTTTGCACTCGAAATATCCTGACCCTTCTTGTACGAACTAACTAAAACACTTGCATTCGTTTTAAGCCAATAAAATTCATTGATAATTTGTAGCGAGCGTGAACCATGTTCGAATGGCAAATAAAATAGATCGCATAGCAAGTATAAGTCCTCAACCGCTATGTCTTTGTCATCAGATCTGCAATAAAGTCAATTTCGTTAAAGAAAAAAAAAATCAAAAGAAATGGTATTTTGTTTCGTACTTTTCGACAATGTCATGCATGTCAGTGTTTGAGGTGAGTGACGTGTCAGAGCTTTCAACTTGCATACTTCCAGTGGACGAGGTCTAAAGTGAAACAAACAAAAATCGTAAAAATTAAAATTAAAAATTAAATTCAACGAACAACGATATACAAACCGAAATACTTTCGGCCATAATAACATCATTTGCCATGATATGCTTTGGTGATGCCATTGAATTCACACTTGCACATTCCATTGGTTCAGTCGCACTCAATTGATCACAATTGGATGTATTGAGGTCATCGCTTTTATTAAGCGTTTGTTCAATAATGAGTGAATCATCGGATTTTATATTTTCGGATATAATTTCGATGGGTACTTCAGATACTTCAACATCAGTTTCACCGATGTTTTCTTCGATTTTATGCGCCATTTCGATGATTGTATCATCTTCAACTGGCATTGATTCGTCCGATTTTTTTGTATCCGACAATTTTTCGTCTTCGGTTTCGAAGACGTCAGCGTCATTTGATTCATTATGCACATCATTCTCTCTCTTCATATTCATGATCGGTATTCCAATGCTGGTGACTGGCAACGAGATGCCAGACGGCAATGCAATCGGATTGTGCGTTGCAGCAATCGGATTCGGTATCACATCGTTGGTTATTACTTTCGTAGGTGATACTAATGAATTCATAACTACATTTGGAACCGATACACATTCAGCTCCTGCATTCACATGAAATAAATTCAATGGTTAAGATAGCACGAAATACAGTTGAATTGAAAACCGGCTGACGGCAATTACCTGTTACAGTACTGCACACATCGGCCAAAGCTTGTAATTGTGTTGTATTCACTTCAGGCACTTTGATGGCGCTTGTACTAGTTACGGTGCTAGTTGTCGTCGTTAAGCTCATGCATGTATTAATTGACGGTAAAATCGGAATCACAGGCATGACCACTGAAATTCAAACAATTTATGCAAAACATATATTTAAAGACTAAGTAAAAAAAAAACAAACTTGTTTGTATTGGATGTGGTTTGGTGATTGGTCCCCATGCTTCTTTATTGATATAGAATTCAGGAAGCCATTCGTTTATTGCATTTTTGAGTGCGACTCGCGGATGGTACACATTGTCTGAGAGACAAGTTGGTGCATCTTCACTGCAAATACCCTCCTCGTTTTCGGTTTCCAATTTGATATCCGCTGATATCGAGTCTATTTAGATGGAAAAAAATATAAATGATTTGGATTTTGATTCATTTCCACCAAACTTACTGTTGACTCTCGTGTCTGAACTGCACTTGGACCAATGAGCAAGGGTGTGAATTGCAATTTGATTGGCGTGAAATTCACAATTTGGATTTGAGAGAACACCGCGCAGCATTGGAATTAATTCGGGCGAACGTCCCGCATATGGACCGAGAAAAACACGTTTCTGATCATAGTCATTTGCATGCAAATTATCCCAAATAACTGGTGGGCGTCGCATCACTTCAGTCACTTCTTGAATTGATTCCATAGTCAAATCCTTCGAAATCACTTTTGGTCCTGTCCACAATATATCAATTTCCTATAACATAAACATCATTTGAAAATTTCGTTTCTACATTTCGAAGAACTCTCACTTTACCTGCACCAATTTACTGCCTATTGTATTCAAATACTCGGAATTCATAACCGATGGTTGGGCTCTTGTGCTACAATATTGTGTTGGACAGAATAAAAATCGTGAACAATTCAAATGATTGTACACTTCATTCGTAACCGACACTTGAGCTTGACCAAACGACTGAAAAACCTCTTTATCCGCTTTGCTCATTTCCGGTTCGATATCATCAAATAGCAGAGCAAATGCTTCGCATCCAAACTGTGACACTTGGTCCAATTTTCTTTTGAGTACTGACACCTCTTTTGGATTACTGTATGTCATGTCTAAACCCGGCGACAGTGCATAATAGAAAACTATATTGTGTTCTTTTGCAGCGGCTATCAAACCTATAACACACAACACATTTATTTGTACACGTTTGACAATGGAATTTTCCCAAAAACTTACTAGTTAAATGATCGGCCTCTTCGACCGTATACATTTCTCTCCAATAAGCACGGTGCTTATAATCATCTTTTGGTGCATAAACATATGAATCCATATCCCATCGTTTCATCCTATTCAAAATTATTGGTGAAATGGTTAATTAAATTTGCAACATTGTGTTGACAACGGCCGGTTATCTTAATATCGTCTTACTTTCGAAATAAATCTTTCCGTTGTTCTGTCGTCCATGGTCGACCATAAAATCCCTCGATAACACCACAATAGAACTTCTTTTTTGGCTTTGACGAATCATTTTGATCAAAATTGTGTGCTCCGTCTGATGTCATATTGATAAAATTATCCAAATAAATCTTCTTCGTGGAATCAATTTCACCAATTTATCACACACACAAAAAAAAACCGAACACAAGAAATACTTCGCAAATTCTTGCTGAACAACAAACCGTAAATTTCCACACAAAAAAAATTCACTGCGGTACTATGGACAGAAATGTCACACACAATCAATCGACCGATGGAAAAATCTAACATAAAACCAATACGATTTGAATCAAAAGCAGTGGCTTTGCAATTTTGCAAATGTTGTGATTTTCCGAAATTTCATTAAAAACAAATTGGAAAGTACAATCGAATTGCGGTGTTTTTGAAACAGAAGAAAAATGAACTGAAATGTATATTGCTACAAGAATCGAGTCTCACGCTCAATAATAAAGAGGAGAAACCCCGAATGCTTTTTTTTTTTTGGTTGAAAAGCAGTGTATGTATACAGTGCCGACTACCACAATGTACCAAAACAAAACTTGTATTGAAGCCAATAAATTGAATACTGCGAGATTTGTGTGCTGATGTATGTGAGAGCCGTGTGCATGTGTGTATGTGTTCGTATGCATGCTTAAGATGAAATTTTGTTGTCAAATAAGCTTCAACTTAAAAACAAAATACGCGTAATCGTTAACTCGCTCTCTTTCTATCTCTCTCTCTCTATCTCTTTTCATGTATATATTATTTGTTGGTGATTTCTCTTATATCAATTTGTCAATATAGAATGGGAAAAATTTTCCATTCGCTTCGTTCCAAACAATTGAAATATTGAGGGCCGCATATTGATTGATTGGTGAATGGATAAGATGATTTCGAAATTTTAAATATTTAACATTAATTTTTCAAGTAAAATCTTTACGATTCTTTGTTCATTCAGTCAGCGATTCAGTTTTTTTTTTCATTCCTCATTAAAACTAGTTGCTTTTGATTAAAGAGATTTACAATCGATTTGAATGCCATCTAAGTGTCAAAATAGTCCAATTTGAAAAAGAATATTTTGTTTATTAAGAAATATAAAATATTTCTAAATTTCTGAGAATTTTTTTTGAGCAGAATTTAAAAAAAATACGATTGTAAGAAATAACTGTTTATTGTAAATCGTTTAATTCGATGATGTTGGTCAGTTATACATCACTTGAATTCGGATCGAACTGAAGTTGGCTCCGATCGCTCGACTATGATGCGTTAATCAGTTTGTAAGGTAGATAAAGAGAGAGAGAGAGAGAAAGAGTAAGAGCGGGCGCGTATGTTTGTGTGTAGCGTAGTAAATGTATGTACATGATTTTTGTTGCGTGTGTGTGGGTCTGTATTGTAGAGAGCGTAGTGTGTCTGTTTTGAAGAAAACTTGACTGAATGTTGAAATTGAAATTTTAGTTGAAAAATGGCAGCGAATCGGGATAGCGACACATCATTGTGGCTACATAATAAACTCGGTACATCCAGCGAATGGACTAGCGGTTCGATTTGTTCTCAGCTAAATAAAGAGGTTTTAAGGAACATCAAAGACTGTTTTGCTGATTTACAAACTCAAGTGAAATTGAAACTATTGCTTAGTTTTTTCCATATCCCGCGTCGTCTTGTCGAAGAGGTAAAAAAAATCGTCCATATTGAAAATGATTACTATATGTGTATATACGACGTGTGTACAACGCGAGTGAATGAAACAGAATTAAACAAAATGAAAAATGATTCTGTCGAATATTGATGTGTGTGCAAATGTTATTGTACTTATTTTCATTTTATATCCTCTTCAATATTATATATATTTGATAATTTGGAAATTAATTTCAATTTCGGCACGAATAAATAATGCGTTTTATTTTTAAGAGCACATTTGATTGCACTGTTTTACGGCCCATCGATATTTCCCAAGAATTTTGGTGTGTCGAACTGTTACACACTACCATTAATGTTGTATCTGTCATTTTTATGGCGCTTCTTTTGTTGTTATTATTTTTAACGCACATCAAGTGGTCTGAGGTTCAGTGTGGTGTGATTTTCGAACGAAAATGATCAAACAATCGAAATAAAAACGGTTTTTTTTTTATCTTGGTTCAAAATGTCAAAACTCAATTGCAAATCATTTTTCAGTGGAAAACCGAATTGGATGAAGTCATTGAAGTAGCTGCATTAGATTCAGAATTATGGGTGTCAATGATAGCAGAAACGATAAAAACGTTTCCAGCCACTGGATCGTTAAATACAGAAATTTCCGACTACGAAGAAACTCGACCAATATTCACCGATATGGGGAACGAACTGAGAAAATACGTAAACAAGCACAGTGATTTGGGAATGTTGCCGTTAGAGTGTCAATATTTAAATAAAATGGCATTAACATCAGTTGTGAGTTGATACAAAATATTTTCGAATTTGGATGCTGCATATGCAATATTCGTTAATATTTCGAATTTTTTTTTAAATGTTTTTGTTTGTCTGTTTTCTTTTAGGTCGGCCAACAACCAGCAATGACAAAGCATTTCACATTGAAACGAAAACCAAAAAGTGCTGCCTTACGAGGCGAACTATTGCAAAAGTCTTCCGATGCACAGTCTAGTCTCAAAAAATCGTCGGCACCAATTATACCACTAAGAACGCGCGGTATGCCTCGTAAAATGACTGACACAACACCATTGCGAGGCATTCCAACGCCAAGAATTCCAACCAGCGGTTTTCGATCGCCAACATCAACACAAGGACCAAGCAGCCGACCCAATATGCCACGTCAACAGGCCGGCCGAAAAGATGGTGGTATTAAAATATTGGACATTACCGAGCAACCATTGGGCTATGCAGCGGCCAAAAAACGAAAACGACAACAAGAATTGGAAGAACAACAGAAACGTGCACTTGAAGCACAATCTAGTCCGCCAATAAAATCAGAACCGGAAACACCTGTAACCACAACACCAGATTATGCTGTTGGATTAAATGCAACCTCTGTATACACACAGCCAGCCACTCCAGCACCAAATATTGTCAAAGAAATTCCCTCGAACACAACAAACGACTTTGTCAAAACGGAAACAGGTAACAATACACTATTTTAAAAGTGCCATCAACACAGTTTACTAATGTTATGTTATTGCTTTACAGTACCTGCAAGTTCCACATCAACCATTATACAAAGCCAAGCGCAAGCTGTTAGTAATAGTCAGCAAAATCCAGTGACATCGAATAATAATCATTTAGTGTTTTCAATTAAAAATGATGGCAATGTTGTATCGTCATCGATTGGCGCTTCATCCACACCACTCTTGGTAGCCGTATCAAATGCTTCCTCTGCAAATACTATAAAAACCGATGGGCCACGATTAATATCATCGACAACAATAAAACCAGCGACAACACAAGAACAGGTATCGTATCATTGAACCGATCGGCGTATATGTGAATTTGAATGTACTAACATTGTCATTTAATTATTTATTTTTTCAGAAATATGCCCCAATTCAATCAACGAAAACAACACCACCAGCTCTTGTAACGATTTCCTCACCGACGAATATGCCTTCGTTAGCAGCTTTAACAAATCCACAACAACAACAGCCACAGCAACAACAACAGCAACAATCCGAATCGTTGCAGGTGCCACAACAAATTGGTGCGACAAAAATTGTGCAAATCAAAACAGCGCCCACGATTCAAGTGGTGCCGTCGAATCGGCCAACCATTCAAAATATACCACCATTGATTCCAACCCAACAACCAACATTCTTGAATATTCAACAGAGTGTGGCCAATCGACAGCCAACCATACAGACAAATACCAGCACACCATCAAGTATATCATACATTACAACAAATCAAACGGATGCAAAATCAATTGGAACATTTCAAAATGCACCGCAACAACAAAAATATTCATCGGTTGTTGTGCAATCACCAAATGTCAAAGGTAAACCAACGATTATTTTGGCAAATGCAAATACGTCACAGCAAAAGACAATTATCCTTCGATCGGTCGGTGCCGATGGAAATACCATTTTGCAACAAGTACCAATTAGTAGTGTATCGGGTCTTCAAAATCTCACCGGCAATACAAATAATATTGTTCTAACGCAAGGCGCAAGCAATATAATCAAAACATCGACAACAAACCAACAACCTCAATTCCAACAAATTCAAATCACTGGCACACAACCGCAACAACAACAACAAATTCCCACCCTTGTACCAACATCATATACGCAAATCATTACGAATTCACAACAACAACAGAACCAACAACAACCACAAACGCGACTAGTGCTCACAAATTCCGGGCAAAATCAAGTTATTTTACCCCAAGGATTGCAAGGACTAACACTCATCCAAAGGTGAGTTTCCAAAAAAAGAAAACAATGTTTACCACGCTTTGGAATGAACAAAATGTTATGAACTCATTTTTTGAATTCTTTTGTTTAAAATAGACCGGGACAACAACCGCAACTCGTGCAAACCATTCAGCAAAATCCACAGATCGTGCAAATTCAATCACAGCAAAATCAACAAAATCAACCGGTTCAGATGCAACAAGTAACTGTGCAACAAGCGCAAGCGCAGCCTGTACAACAACGCAAAGGATTAACTCTATCGGTAACGCATTTTGTTTTCTTTTCGTTCATAAAATTGTTTATAAACATTCACCAAGACTGAGTTGATAGCAAAAATTTTGTTTTCGCTTTGCAGAACGAACATGTTGCAAAATTGAATGAGATCTTCTCTCAGGCAAACCGAGTCACGCGTCGTGATAAGGCGTTGATTCTTGGTTTTATGGGCGGTTGTCGTGAGAATCCAATGCCAAGCCCTGAAAATTATATTGTCATCAAGTTAGGTGAAACAGAAGTAAGTACTTTTCATAAAACAAAGCGATACCTTTTTGAAATTCATTTTGTGAATAAAAAAAAAAAACAATTCTAATTAAAATTACACTCAACAGGAACGTGTAAAACAAGATGACGGTACGTTTGTTCCTATGCTTGTCGAATCATTGATAAAACTCGACTATAACACCGGCGAATGGAAAAAATTGCAACACCTGCGACGCATCGACCAAAGTGGCCAACAAAACGATTCGAAAAAAATAACATCGCAAAATTCGGTTGTCATTTAGAATTCGTTGAACATTCACAGCTAGAATATGTGCGCAAAAAGATGACGAAATCGGATGTATGGAACGCTCTATTTTCTATTTATCTCCAAAAAAATATTGTTTCGAAAACAAACAAAAAAAAAACACATACACAAAAAATGTTTCCATTATCATGCTGTGAAATCGGTGATCGAGAATCATGCGGCGCACCAACATTCATTTCCATTGCACCAGTACAGTTTCACATAAAATCGGTCAACAAAGAGTTAAAATACATTCAGCAAAGAGAAGTTCGATAAAAGATGACAGTGTTTAACAGTAATTTATTGGACTTCTTGTCGTGCACTACCACACTTTAAATCGATGAACATGACACATCCATCAACCGCACGCTAAATTAAATGTTGGAAACGAGAAAGAAAATGAATGTTGCTGTAGAAATGTTCGATTGTTCAATTTAGAGAAATGGATTTTGAAAAAGAAAGAATCTAAATTATCAGCCATGAGAAAAAACAACAGCATTAGAAGAAAAAACACGTAGAGAAATAACATGTTCGTGGAGAAGTAAAATGTAAATTATTTGATAAGATTGCGATAAATTTCATACAGTTAGATTCTTTAAGTGAAAATAAAAAAAAGCAACCGCAGAATATCGAAATGGAGCGCTTATTTTAAGTGTCTTGTGTGTTAATTTTGACCATTTGTTAGTTGGATATTCTCGTACATCATTACAAGTTAATTGAAATTTAAAATTCACACAATTTTTAAGTGAAATATAATGATACCCTTCGCTCATTATTTTTTTTGTGCGTCCGTTAAATTCCCAAAACAAACAAAAAAAAATAATAAAAATAAATATTTAGAGTGTTTACAATATAACTAAATTAACAAGAAAAAAAAACAATTTAGTACACACATATTGTAGTTATGAAAAAAACGAAATACATAACGGTACCACAAGACAAATGTATATTTTTATTTTTAGTGCAAATCGTGGAACAAAGGAAAGAAAAAGAAAAATTCAATTCAAAGCAACGGCATTTCTTCATTCACAACATTTCTATTATAAGTAATTCACATTGTTTCGAAAGACAAGAAAAAAAATTATTGATCCTCTAACTCTATTCATTTAAACAAATCAAAACTTTTGTTTCAAAAACCGTGTTGAACTAAACTGTTTAAAATTTGAATTCGCCGGATTTTAATCTTTAGAAAATAAACAAAAAAAAAAAGAAGAAGATAAGCGTAACGCAAACGCATCATTTAATGTATATGTATTTAAATTTGGTCTTTCCATCTCTTTGTAAATAATTTTAATTCCATAATATGCGCGTGCTTATGAAATTAACTTTTATTCGGTTACATTTAGATAGAGAGTATTAAAAACACAATCAAAATGGAACGCAACAGCCAGTCAAATATAACAGAGGAAGAAGAAATGTTTAGAGAAAATGTACAAACTTATGTTGAACAAAATGAAAATGAACGATAATAGATGAGTTTAACATTTAATATTACATTTGTATGTGATAAAAATAATAAACTAATCGATACGGAACAAAGGCATTTTTGTTTCTCTTTTTATCTTCTATTGATTGATTCAATGACATAGTCGATTTTTTGCAATTTTTTTTTTAATTTGATGTGAAAATTATCAACAACAAAAACTGTTCTGGATTTTGTAAACGAAATTATTTCAAACTGTGTGCAAGATGGGATGTATTTGAAATTTTATTGTTCAATTCATAATTCGCCGTGTACTTTCAAATAAAAAAAGTCTATTCAAGCAGAAAAGTTAATTTTCAGTTATTTGTAATAAAAAACAACATACTATTGATTCGATAGAATGCAAACGGAAAACTTGCACATTTGTTCATTCGTATTTTGTGTCTCATATAAAAAATCACCGACAGAAGTCGCTATTAGTTATTAAGTGGAACATTTTTTTTTTTCAAATATACTAATGGTAAGCTTTATAAAACACATATTTTTTATTATTATTTGTAAGTTCCGAATTATTATTTGTAAGTTCCGCTGAGTTTAAGGTTCAAGTCATGAATAAAAAAAGAAACCAGAAAAAAATATCGTGTCTTATCATTTTACTATTGAAATCATTTTTTTTATCAAATTATTTTATAGTTAGAGAGGGAGAAAGAGACAGACAGACAGAGAGAGAGAGTAATATCATGAAAATCGAATATTTTTTGGAATCCCATTTTTATATACTGCTACTCCTCAAATCCACAGTAACAATAAATTTTGGATTTGTTGTTGTTGCTTGAAATGCTGCAATCGAAAGAGAAAACAATCAGACTATGATCATTTCAGTTAAAAAACCGATCTCACCAAATCTATCATGATAGATATATTTGGATGGTGGATCTGGTGTCAAATGGTCATGATTGAATTCATTATGGTATAAAAAAAGACTGTACAAAAATGGAATATATATTGCACGGATGAAGGTCAAAAAAATACAAAAAAAAAAATCATAGACAGATTATGTAATTTATTTGCATATGAGTGAATTATCAAAGATTCAAAAGGATTTGCAATGGACTCCATTAATTATTACTTTCTCATAAAATGAAAAAGCGAAAAATATCAATTAATCGAAATATGAAATTTTTTCTGTACGATTAACGTAGCGTTTGCGATGTGTATCAACGATTACACCGATTCATGTGATTGTTATGACACCGCGAATCGGAGTGTGTGCTACGATTGATTTGGAACATATACCGCAGTCAAATTGTCTTCTCGCACAGGTGAAATACTTCAAACAAGAAAAACTAACGATTAAATAAAAATATCAGGCAAAAATATGACACACTGACATTTTTTACATCGTTCATATATCTTGTCTTTTTTTTTTTTGCTCTATTAGTGAATATTTTTTTTGCACATTATATTCTTGCACAATGCACGGATTGGCGTGAATGTCTTTTTCTCTTCTTAATTTGGATTTAAAACGTGGTCGTTTGATAAATTTTGGGGGGCATGCACCAATTTCTAATTTGATGTGTGTTTATGTATGGCTATGGCATTTTCGTGACAATAAAAACGATATCTGTGCAATTCCAAAGGTTAACAAACAACAATAATCACTTCGATTTCTCTCCTTCCAAAGATGATTGTTTTTTTATTCATATTTTTGTTGTTGTTGTTGTTACTTACTGCCTTTCATACTTTGTAATCAACCCGATGTGACATGATTTTGTGTAAACTTTATGATTGAGAAAAGAGAAAAAAGTGCATTGCATAAAAATGTTTGGTTTCTGTCATTCTTGCACGTCCATGCAATCTGATGATCTGGTAACAATTTAATAACTATAATTTGTTTGATTTCACAAGCCGCATAGAGCGCATTTGATTGACTTTATTCGCGCTCTCGAAATGTTTTGCATTTTCTTTTAATTACAAGGTTCGATTAGTTCTCATTTACTGTCACATTCAAACGCCAGAGCCACCAAATGCCTTTTACATAACAATGCACTCGAAACCGTTTGGTTAACCGTGTTCGTTATGATCTATTCGAATCGATTCCAACAACAACAAAAATCTGTACGAACGATTTATTCATTTTGGCCGATAGTTTACCTTGTAAAACGCTTCATATGACCAAAAACAATCTCAAATGTTCCAGTGTCTGTGCAATAGCGCCAATACGACTTGCTCCGAATTATTTTGGTTTTCGATTGAATTCATCTTGGGCGTGTGTGTTCAGTCGACAAACGATCGTTTTACCAATTGGACATATATATCTTATTTGAAGCGACACCGTTTGCACTTTTTCGAATTTAGGCAATAGATTGCATTTTTGGTTGGACAACAAAGTTTGTAAACAATTTAAAGTGAGAATTAATTTTGATTTGTTTTCTGTTTTGGTAAAAGACGTTTTTAGATCAAAATTTGGTAAAAACAGCAAAATCATTTCCTCTTATAGAGGTTTCGTCTGATCCACAGCCACCCACAAACAAAAGATGTTTTTTTGTCAACTTAAAACAACCCAGCATATTTCTACCGTTTCAATATCGGAACATAAATCAATTCTAACTTTAAAAATAGAATCCGATAAACAATTTTGTTTATTATTTGTTCGGATAATGAATTGACCTGAGTATTTATTCCGCTATGCACTTTTGAACATTGTGTAGTGAATACACATCTGAAGTGGTTGTTAAATATTAAGTGAAGGTTATTTACATATTTTATGACCGTGCACACTTTTGATAATAAATCAAACACGACAAAGATTTAATGTATTTTTTTACTTTGGCCACGACACGAAGATTCGGTGCAATTTGAATACGCTTGAGTTAATTCCACTCATTAACCATTTTCAATTATCAGATGGATGTTTAAATTCCATATAAATTCGCCACACAAATCAACGGTGTGTGCGTGTGTGTGTGTATATGTGATTATCTCATCAGCACAAATCATCGTTGTGAGCAAAAAATGAAATAAAAACTGCCAACGGCGAGAAGAGCGAACACACCAAAACAAAAAAAATACCTTACACTTCAAAGTTCGGCTTGTGAGGCTATTCAATGAAGTGACATTAGAAGCAAAGCACTAGCGTGTGCAGCGAAAGTAAATGTGGAAACGAGATGAATAAAGCTTATATGAGCTCCGATTGTGTTGTGATTTCGTTCAAATCGTATTCTGCATTCAAAGTGGCGTGTGCATTAAGATTTTCACGAATTCTCATCAAACTAACTTGATTTAAAGAAAAACTACACGTGAGTGCATTTGGTAAATCACATTTAGACCACAAATTCCAAACTTGTTATATTTGAAAAAAAAAAAAAAAAAAATACGCAATGCGTATTACAACTTCTGTTGCAGCTGGCCCAGCACATTTCAGTGCAACACTCAAGTCAGATGTTCATCGGATCTAACCACTAGATTTTAAGTTGGCAATTACAGTTGTATTGTGTGCACAAATCAATTCACTTGTGTTGGTGATATTCTGTATTATTTTTTTCTCTCTTTTTCTTCTCAACTTTGGATATCTGATGGATCGGTTACCGAATTGCGCAATTTTAAAACCAGACACATATCTATGTTCTTATTTAACTTCAAGTATTTATTCAGTATGTTTACAAGACATTTTCTATATTTTAGTGAGCCGATAGAATAGTACAACCTGTTTACAGCAGACAAAAATAAATAGTTGAATAAAAAAAATTGAAAACGAATAATTTATTGTGTTGGAGTGCGCGATAGTTTCAAGTGAACCGTTAACATGAAGAAAGCTACCACAGTCGTTGATAATTATGAATTTCGTTTGAGCAATGAGCTCAAACTGTTGGCCGAGTCTGAATTGCGAGAAACATGTGCGACCAGAGATTTTGCTCTAAAAGCAATTCGCGATTGGATTGAATCGAACCCACGAATCGAAGCCGCTCGAATGGGTAAACAAACAAACAAAAAACATTTGCAAACAAAAATAAACTCTTTTAATTATCATTCAAAGATGCTAGTTTTTTATTGCGATTTTTGCGAGCCAAAAAATTCAGCGTACCCATTACACAAGAAGGAATCGAAAGATATCTATTACTGCGTCAGTCATATGATTTTTTCACCAATTTGGACATGAACTTACCAACGATGAAAACACTTCTAAACTTGGGGTAATTAATACATCATTTTTATAATTTAATAAAATGCCCATGAAGTAAATCGCCACTACTTATATGTGGCCTTGAATAAACAATATTTTCGTTTGAATTAATCTGAGAAAAAAAAAACACATTCTTCGAAGATAAATATATTTTGCTAAAAACTGGTTTCCTCATTATATCAACATTGGTTGTAATGAACCACCAATACAAAATCGAATTGGACTCATTTATGTAAACAAACAAACAAAAAACACACGAAACTAATTATAATTAACAATAGACAGAATAAAAATATATATACTAAACATTCAAATTTACTTCAGCCGCAAACTTATACGTAGTGTCATATTTTCAAAATGTACAATTTTGATCATTTTTCTTTATTTAAAAAAATATTTCGTGAAAAAAAATGTCGACAAAAAAATCAAATTAAAGCAAGAGCATTTGAAAAGAGACGCGTGAAAAAAAATATTCGCTGCGAACAGGATTTGAACCTGTGCGGGAAGAATCCCAATGGATTTCTAGTCCATCGCCTTAACCGCTCGGCCATCGCAGCTCATATACACGTTCACGTTTAACGCCTCTATGCAGTGCGAGTGTCTACACGCACGACTATCACTTTCATTGTTCACCAAACATTTTCTATTTTTGTTACTTTTAAAATCATTTAAATACTTAATGAATTGCACAATTTCATTGAATGAAAATCATTTTCATTTATTTATGCATGAAATAGGTATATTTTTGCGGTGCCAAAACGTGATCAGTTTGGTAGAAGAGTTATCATCACAAGACCGGGTAAGAAATGAAAACAAATTAAAGAGATATTTCAATTATTTCATTTATTCAAATCATTTTCAAATCCGATTTATTGTTAATAGGTGTTTTCGATCCATATAAATATGCCAATACCGATATGCTCAAATTGCACGGCATGGTTTACGAAACATTAATGGAAGATGAAGAGAATCAAATACGTGGCTATGTTCACATTGTTGATTGTACTGGCGTTAGTTTGCCGTACATGACTTTATTCACTCCCAAAGAGGCTGTTCGAATTATTAAAAATGCCGAGGTAAATCAAAATATTTCATTTCAAATGATATTCATGCCATTTTTTTTTTACTTTTTGTGACATTTATACAAATTGAATGCATTCATTCAAAGTTATCGAATTTTTTTATACAAAACACAACGCGACGCTTACATGTTTACGCGCTAAAATGAATGACACATTTATTTCAACATTTGTTTGAATAAAAAAAAAATTCTTCATAAAAATCAATAAAAAAAATACATTCAAAAGAGTGTAAATATACTTTGGAATTGACAGTGAATAAAAAAAGAAAATAAAAAAAAAATATTCGCTGCGAACAGGATTTGAACCTGTGCGGGCAGAGCCCAATGGATTTCAAGAATTCGAATTTATTCGAGTCCATCGCCTTAACCACTCGGCCATCGCAGCTCATGCTAGCAAACATATTTTATCGTGTCATGTTCTCCGTAACTATAGACACGCACGCTGTCTATCGCTGGAGCGATGCTTTTTATTTTGCTGTTGAATGTGTTTGTTGATTAAATTAAAATAAAAAAACATAATCTCTATACATTCGCCGAAAAAATCTTTCACATTTGTCAAGATATTTAAAATCGAAAAAAAAATCATTAAAACTTCTTCACATTTTATTTATTTTTAATTTGCATTTTTACGAAATCGATGCGATTTATAACCAACAAACAAAATGTGACAAAAATAATATTGAAAACGTGTTGAAATGACTGAAAATTAATTTCGAAAAAGCTAAATTTGTTGAAAAAATACGATGTTCGAAATGGCGACATCCAAAAGTCACATTTCTTGAGAAACGTGGGTAAAAAAAAATTATTCGCTGCGAACAGGATTTGAACCTGTGCGGGCAGAGCCCAATGGATTTCAAGTCCATCTCCTTAACCACTCGGACATCGCAGCTCATGAATGTTATACATCAAAGTGTATACAGTACGTGCGCAACGGTGCGCACCAACAATGTGACACGCAAGCAGCATGTTTTATGTTACATTTTTGCAATGAGATTTTTTGTAAACACACACACAAAAAATGTTGATCTATGTCGAAATTGTACATATAAATTTGTTGTTCGTTAATTTAGTTTTTTGTTCATTTCATTTTTTAAATACAGAATACGTTGCCAATGCGACATAAAGAAATAGTTGCATTTAAAATGCATGCATCGATTAAATTTGCCGCTGATTTTGCACTTGGTTTAGTAACTGAAAAGCTACGAAGTCGTGTCAAGTTTTTCACTTCACTTGAGTCAGCTAAAGTTATCGATCGTTCTATACTACCTTTGGAGTACGGCGGAACCATTCCAATGGCTGAAATGATTGGTTAGTACAAAGCTTTTCAAACTAAAATAATGCATTCCAAGTATCGAGATTAAAATTTCGTTTGAGAAATAGAAACAAATCACCGTTGGCATTTACTCACTAATTTTTTACGGAAATGAATTTTCATTTTCACAGAATCATGGAAAGTTGAAATGGCTGCAAAGCAGTCAATACTTCTTGACAACGATAATATGCGCGTTCATTTGGATATGTATTCAATGAAAGCGCGTGAAGGTGCAATCAGTGCATTGAAACAATTGAATTGTGCATCCAGCGACAATGACAAGGGACAATTGTATGGATTACAGGGAAGTTTTCGAAAACTCGAAGTCGATTGAGCATCGTTGACAACGAACCAGTACTCTACATATATTTACTAGTATATTTAAGACCTTTTTTTAACGTTGAATGCTCAAAATTGCGATATTTTATACTTTTTGATTGCGGGGTGACGGGCGATCGATATGTTAATATTTTATATATATATATTTGGTCTACTTATCTCCAAAACTAAATCCATGATCAAACATCAAATCATTTCGTTTTGTAATGAGTGGCACACCATTGATGTAGGAATTAAAAAAAAACAACGCCAGCAGTATTTCTTCACATTTTTCCTCCCTCTCACACTTCTTTCTTTTTTCTATATTGTTCATACGTTTCACAAATCACAATTTATGCTATCAATTTATTTAAATACCAATAAATAAATGTACGATAAGTTAAAAGATTGTTATCCAATTGTCTACATGGGAATTTACATAATCAAAACAAAAATTTTAAAATATACATAATAATAAGCAGTGTTCAATAAATAAATAAAAATAAATTACAATGTGGTTTTTTTTTGTCACATACAAACTAAAATATAAATGAATGTAAATTTATTATTTACGCATTCGTTACTAAAATATTCTTAATTTGTTTTGTGTTTGGTTAAGTTTGTGACTTCGAGTCGATCTATCATGAGAACTGATAATGACTTTGGCAATGGCGCAACATATGCTCATATGCAATGAATGAAACTGCACTGACTGGTGCTGATCGCAATACCAACACTGTGCCGCCACGGAAAAGGTATTTGTATCCATGTTCCTGGATGAGAAAAAGACAAAAAAAATGAAAACCGTCAGCGCAAAAGAATCGTTTGAATATGGCAAGTAAATTTACTTTGGTAATTTCGCTGAAACAATGCAATACATTTCTGTATTGATTTGGATTAGTGGTTGTCATCATTCGCGTTTTGATTACATCAAACGGAATTCCCGGTATCCAAGATAGCATGCCAGCACATGCGCCAGCCACTGCCGTTCGTAATGGTTCAACTGTTTCCTCTTTATAATGGTACGGTCGTTGAAGTGATGGTGATCGCATTTTCTCTATCATATATTCATATACAAACATGAACAGTCCGTATGGGATAATATCTCTGCGCAAAGAAATAAATCAATCGAGTTCAATTTTTTAGCGAAAGACAATTTGAATACAAACCTCCAGAGCATGGATTCTAAGCCACGAAAAACGCCTGGCAAACCTTCTGTTTGTCTAATCAATCGAAACACCATCAATGGCCCCGTTTCATTATCTGACATAAACATAAACAAGGAGATAGATTAGAAATACAGAAGTATAGAAAAAAGTATACCATAATTGAAACGACTGACCGAATTGGGTCTTTAGATTAACTTACTTACTTTCACCTGCAATCGCACCTTTGATAATTCGATTGGGCATGCACAAATTGCCTTTATCAGTCCGGCCGTACAACCGCCCAGGAATACGTGTGTAAACCAATACTTTTGCTTTGATTCTTCGCTTGATGTCCTGCAAAAAATTGACGATTAAATATTTGTATTTAATATTCAGAGTTCGAAAGACTCACATATTTTGATAAATTCGAAACGAATTGCCATAAACACCAAAAATGATCGAATTCATGAATCCCGTTGAACACAATGGAAATAAAAGACCACGATAATAGGATTTTGCCTGCAATATTCGATTATTAGATACATTCATTAATTATTAGATACATTCATTCATTTACCCCTTCGGTTTTGAATAGAATTTTTGTCGCTTGAATAAATCGCATATTTCCCGATTGCATGTTCGTCTTCACCGTGTCAAGCGGGTGGGATATGAACATATTACATGCACCTGTTTAGAATAATCATCATAAGTGGCAATTTAAATTGATGGAAAATATTCCAAATTTTTCTTTTAATTTACCAGCAAAAACACCAGCTATGAAGTCACAATGGGCCGTCATTTTTGGTTGTAGCTAACGAACAACGATGATAAGCTGTATTTTATTTAATAGATTTTATTGGGATTAGAGATTATTTAACTTTTTAATCAACATGAAATTTATGAAAAATAATTTAAATAACAGGTTAATCAGTCAGTCATTGCATCACAAATTTGCCACAAATTGTATGTGATGCCATATTCATTGTGATACAATTCGTACCTTGATTTTGTGATTGATTCTATTAAGGAATTAACATGCAGATTGGACTACATTTGTCGAATAAAACATCGAAGAAAGAAACATGAATCACCAATGGGTTTTCTTTGTGAATTTTTTGTTTATTAACAAAAGAATCAATCTGTATTTCAATTGCTCTTGTTCACACATTTATAATCAGAATCCTTGAACAAATGAACACTTTCTGAAATCTTTTTCTCCTAAACAAACATTTTCTTGAAAATTCGGAAACTTTTCCAAGAAGAAGTTTGAAAAAGGTTCTAGCAATGACCTTAAACAAAAAAGTTACACATAACAAAGCATCTAAATGATTCATTGCAAGTAAAATTCAAGTAATGTACGGTGTGCTTCGCTGAACTACATTTTTGCCGCCAAATATTGTTCCATCATCAATGTCTGCAACGACCGATTCGTACAGAAATGTAATTGCAATGTTAAAGATTTTCAGAATGAATATGTTGGTGCGCATCAATTTGCACATTTCTGAAAATGCAGAATACACTTATGCTTTGACATCGAAATGAGCACCAAAATACAGGGAGAACAAAAGCAAAAAATAAAAATCACGAGTAATAACTCTCTTTCTCTCTGTTAGTCATTCGTTTACTTACTCACACAATCACACACCAGAACATCGCAACGCTGCACTTGGTTATACCAAAGCACGTGCTCAACACCGTGTTGATTCGACAAACAGAGATGAGAGAGTGTCAGTGCGTTTCTGCAATGTGTAAATATATGTATGTACATGTGGCTTTCTCCTATTAGAAGATTGAGAACATGATTTGATTTAACTGTGTGACTTTTGTATTGACTGATGTTGCTTTTGTATTGATTTACAAATCTCAAATTTCCACGGACATCAATTTCGAGTCGAAATTTTTGTTGTTGGTATATTGAATGAATTTCTTTGTTGCTAACATCCACTTATCATCTCACTGATGACATCACAATCTTGAATGTCCCGTGAATTACACGAACGATAATAGTTCCGACAATGAATTAAAAAAATCCAACCGTAGTACATATCAAGCTTACTCATATGACAATGATCACGAGGTATCGATTTGAATGGAGTCTGTTTGAATTGTGGAAGAAAATCGTGATGAAATATTGATAAATATGAATGAAACAGCAAATAAATCCAGGTAAATTTGAATGACAACATTCGGAAAAATAGAAAATAAAAGTTTTCAATTAAACTTTTACCGAACGTCAATTTTTATTGCAATGTCCGAAAAGAATATCGATTTTCTCTGAATACAAATAAAAATGTACTCACAAATCAGAGTCAAAGCAACGAATTTTATTGCACCGCTTACACGATGATTTCGTCGTGTCATTCATTGTTTGCGTAATCGTTAGTTTCACTGACATTGATGCGAATTCATTTCGACACAAAACAATAGAAACATAAATTATTCGAATTTTCTTGATTTGTTTGTGTGCGTCGCCTGAACAAATCAAGAATTTTCCAAATTCAATGATAATATGATTCACTCACTATTTTTGCGCTGGTTGTCAGCAACGGCCAAATCGAAAACCCAAAAATACCCAACAAACTTATTCAACTCATTGACGAAAATAATCGAATAAGTTGGCGTCTAACTTCCGATTTTTAACTGGGTAATTGATTTTTTGACATCGGAATCGGAATCGTCGAAATGTGTAAATAACAATCTATTGAATTGTTACCGAGATGTCAAACGACTAAATGTTATTAAAATCACATTTGAAGAAAATTAATTTATAGTAACACACATGCAGTGTGTATAGTAGAAATAGGAAAAATCAAAGAGAGCGAAGAGAGTGTTTTGTTATTCTCTCAAAAAGCGAAATAGTGGAAAGAGCGCGGCGAATAAGAGCGGATTAAGAGACGGCTGCGCTCACAAATACACATGGACATCGTGGAGAAGAGAAAACCATATGAGCGAGAGAGTTTGAGACAACCACTACTCACAGAGATTCAACAAATACACACGAAACTCAAGGAAAACACACAACAACACAGAAAACGATAAAAAAAACAGAAAAAAAAACAAAATTAGAATGATTGCACGTGTATTAGTACGCGTGTAAGAGTTTGAATTTAGTTTCATTTGCATTGAATGGAACGGTTACATTTCTTCTTTTATGACTTTTCCACGAAAAAAGCACCAAAGTGCAGGATATGAGACAGATAGAATAAAGACGAAAAAACAACAACAAACCATATGTTATGTTGTTTTATGACTGATGAACGCATTACTTGAGTATTGTGCAGACATTAGGTTTGAGCTATGGATATAGCGGCTGCTATTTCATAGCTGCTATTCATAGGCGCTATTTATCTCGTTTTAATGCATTTATGCATATTGTGTGTTATTTTCTACATCTCTCTCGTACTCACATTCAAATGTACAAAAGAATAGTAGGCTATGATATTCCTACTCGGTGTTACACACAGCACACGAATTAAATAGCGCCTATGAATAGCACCTATAAAATAGCAGCCGCTATATGCATAGCTCGAGCCTAATGTCTGGTATTGTGTGTTGACATTTGATTCCGGCATACAAACTTTCGATGATGTCAATTTGGTGTGTAATGTTTATAAACGTAGACATTTCGCATGTGTCGAATATACAATGTAATTTACATGCGAAAAGTAGAATAAACTACGTATGAATGGTGTAGAAAAGTCACGTCCATGTCGTTGGCTCCCCACTTTTTGGTTTGTGTGCAAAATTTCTCAAATGATTTTTGAAGCGATGTGAATTTAACATACGTGTTTGGATTCTATATGGACGAACGTTAAGTTACCAATGCAACCTAAATAAAATCGATTGTAACTTGTAAAAGGACGAAAGTGACTTTTACATATGTAAATTCTGACCCCCTTGGGCTTATCAGAATTGCCATACAAGAAAAAATCCTTCAAAAAAAATCATGCACACGCTTTGGGGTCTTTCACCGTTGCTAATATATGTTGAAATAGTAGACAAAATGAACAAATAAAATTTAAAATTCTTTTCTCTGGCATTTACACATGTTTCGTCTATCACGTTCTAGATAATGAATTTAGCATGCATGAGCAACTACAAAAACACTGGAAATTTTTTTATGTAAACAACACGTAATCGCTGTGTTCCAAATTCGATTGTAGCGTTACGAATATGATGGTGCATGTTAGTTGCATGTACATCACACTGTGTGACTCTATCGTTTGTGAAAACAACGAGACTGATCGTAGTACGAGAATCTACTGTAAACCGAAGATAGAGAGAAACGAAAGAGAAGAGAGAGAGAGAAAGGCACACATAGATCTATGACGACAGCAAAAGAACTTTTATGCGTCGTTGTAAGTGTATGTTTTACACCGACTGTACCTTACGATACATGTGAGATAATTTGTCAAACGTTATCAAGGAGGAAAGAAAGAAAGAAAGAGATAATTAAGAAAAAACAAATACCCGAGCATGTGTGCGTGCGTTCAATGTCAACAACAAAAAGATTTTTTCTTTGGCATTTTTGTTTCAAATACTTACTTACAATTTTTTTTATCTGGAATAAAAATGAAATGGTCAAATAAAAAACTTTGGAATTGCAGTTGGAATCGTAATTTATTTAAAAAAAAATTAATATTTCGAGATGAATCGTTCTATAAACAATGTAAGCATGAATGTGATAACATAACAACATTATAGCGTTGATCACATGATTGACAGCTGGTGCGCACACTATAACAGACAACTGTTGGTCGACATTTGTGTGCGTGCGACATTCCTATAGCTACATTGTGTATGCAGCCTACATTGTGTATGCAGCGCGTGATAATTTACGGTGTACATCAATGCTGTTGATGATACAGAACGAGTACACCATATTGTGACATATTTTTTCTCACGCTCGTACACACTCAATGCATTGTCTGTCTACACTGACAATTTTTGTTATGCAAAAGACTATTGTTGACTATTTTTTCGATTTTTTTTACTTTTTTTCTATTCAATGTAAACAAATAGTCGAATGCCAAATGGAAAAAGGTATATTTTTCAATAAAAAAATGTATTTCAGCAGGGAAAAAGCGATAGAAATCATGTGTTTCTATGAATTTGTTGAATTTCAAGGTCAATAATTCAAAAATACAAATAGTGCATCAACATTCACCGGCCGATACAGCTCAGTGCTAGCGTGCAGACGTTCTAATCTAGCAGTCGCAAGTTCGATTCTCTCTGGTTAATAAAAAAAATATTATCTCACACAGGTTAACAACAACAAAATACAATATATACTTCAAATCTCGCTGGGCCAGCTGCAATATGTATATACTATAGTAAGATTGAAAAATTCTCATACTAGCAGTAATATAGATATACCAGAACAAGAATTTAACGATATTAAAATAGCAGATAGGGCATAGGTAAGATATACAAATAATGAGCTTACTGCGACTATTAGGTTAGAATGGTATCGGCCATTTTTTTTCGTTTTAAATGCGGCCTAAAAAAGATTTTTTTAAACTTTACTTCATCGAATGAAATTCAATTATATATTGTTGATTCAAAAATTCAAACCTATACATGCTTGAGTCAAACACATACACAAATTCACAATTTTTATTAATTGACGCCATTTTAGCTTGCACTAATTTCACATATGTATATGAAAAATCAACAAAAAAAAATATTGATCGATAATTGATGATCGAATTTTATCAAAACTTTTTCAAGAAAATAAATAAATTCAATTTTTTCAGATTTATATTTAAATAAGTTACATGAATTACTCAAAAAAAATTCTTACCACAATCAAACGCATGTCTGATGTTAGTGACGGATGATATATGACTAAAATTCATGTGGGAAAAAGCACATTCGCGCATCACATGTGTCACATATGATCTTCGAACGTAGTTAAGTTCTTTTACTACGTTTCTACGTGAAGCAACTAGTACCACTAGTATTGCCATTTTTCAATAACAATTTTTTTAAATAATGTTGTGTGTTTTTCTTCCATGATGCGAATGTGATATCATTACTATTTATTCAAAATAACACATTAAAACGACAAATCAAACAATAAGTAAACAATTCACTTTTTTCAATTTTCGATTTAAATTTTTATTGCTTCCCTATCGATACAATGTGATTTAAAATCCTTATGAAACCAAAATGAAGTACAATAGTAAAATAAAAAGGATATAACTAAATTTTAAAATTTCACAAAAAAGGAAATAAGACGCAAAAAATGTTATTTTCTTTTATGTTTTTTTTTATTTGTAAATATTTTGTTTTTCAATTTTTTATTTTAAATTTAAAGTGTATTTTTTCATCCATAAAATTCTCTTTTTTTAAGTTTTTTTTTTATTTGTTTGGGGATAAGAGGAATTCACAGGTGCAATCCAATTTATGATTATTATTATCTTTGTACAACTACAATTACAAATACGAAATGATTTTTTTTATTCAAGTAGAACTATACTTTTTTTCAACGTGTGAGAAAAAAAAACATATGCACTATTCGGTAATTCTTTTTTTTTATCTTTATCAAATTGAACAACACAAAAACAAATGTATGCATTTTTTTTAAATTTCTATATAACTACAAATTAGCCACCTGCTGGCAATCTTTCGGTTGTTGAAAAACGGTTTTTTGTTGTTTTTTTTTCTTTAAATCACATGATAGACAAACAATTACTATATTGTATATTTTATGCATTAAAATGTGTGTAAGCTGGAACTTACACGTGGTCAAATTCTGGTGTGAATTTAGTTTCTCTTGTGTTAAGTTTTAAAAAAAATTCAAAATTTATTTGATTTAGTTGAGATTTTAATTGTATCTTGGCCATAATAATTTTCCTGTAAAAAAACAGAAAAAAGAACAAGATAAAAATCAAGTTATTATTTGTACCATACCGAACATAAACGATTCAACAAGTGCTTATAGTTTTAGTTTTTTTACAGTTTTTTTGTTGTCAAAATGTCACCACAAATTCTTGTTATGCCCAAGGAACACAATGTCTTAGTTAATCGCTTATTTATTTATTTATTTTTTTTTTTTTGCTTCACATACTTATATTCAAAATGAACGAATTTTCTTTTCATACGAACATCGAATGTTTTAAAAACGAGAGTTATGTAAAAAAAAGGTTTAAATTTAAAACATCAAAATTAGGAGAATTTTATTTTTTTATTGGTGTTAATTCATTTTGTTCATTCAGTGAAAAAATCGGACAAAAAAATGTCACACGAACTTTTTTATACATTTTACTTTACCAAATAAAAAACATGTCTCGTTCAAATGAATGTCTTTTTTTTTAATTCATGATGAAAGGATATGGCAAAGATAAAATGCCAAACCATTTTGATTCAACAACAAAAGTATGACTTGAAAAAGGTTTGAGAGAGAAAAAAAATCTGTACAAAATAAGGCGACACATCTATACAAATATTTGGTATGGGTTCTCCGGTATTTAATACATAGTAAAAAAAGAACTGGCGCTTAATCGTTCTTCCACATATATATTATCTCAATCGACTGTAAAAACTTGCACATTTTTTCGCAAATATATTTTTTTTTCACATTTTCGATTTGCTTGCATTTATCACCTCCTTCGTATGTTTCCTTGAATTTCGTATTTAAAAAAAATTGGTTTTAGAAATAAGAACACAATACATATAGAAAAAAGGTTTGAATTTTCAAAAGAAAGCGATTTCTTTCGCAAATTTAATCCATTTTTTTGCCCCGATAATTCAGTATAAAATTATGTTTTTATTTAAAAAATAAATGTCATTATTAAAATATTATTTAAGAATTGTAAAAAAAATGGTTTAGATTTGCAAGAAAAATCGCTTTTAACCACAAATGTAAATAATTTTTGCCGTGTGGTTTGACAGAAAATCTTGAAAAATTACTAATGATATTTTTTTTATGAACAACTCTACAATACTCTATTTGTACAAATTAGAAAGTAGAACAAAAATTTCGACTCATTTAATTTAAATAGAGAAATGTCAGTTTAAAAAAAAACTGTCAAAAAACGCGTGTTGAACAATAATTTATTTATGCGATTTAGTTATGTTCAACATCATATCACATTTACCCAAATCCATTCACTTACTGCATCAATCTGATTATCCGTGTTAATTTGATGTAAAAAAATATGCTACACTCTGGTAAAAAAAATCATTTCAATAAACCAGTATTTTAAGTTGTTTGTTTTGTTTTTCGAAAGTTGAATTGTTTTGGGTAAATGGGATATCTTTTTCTTTTGATGATTTAAGAAAAATCCAATTCTTAAAAAAATCCTTAATTTGTGTATGCTTTTTTTAGATTCAATTATTTTTGAACTACTTGTTTCAGTTTTCAAATTCTGAGAATAAAACTTGAAAAGAGATATTTGAATGGATCTCATTGAATTTAATAATTGTTGCTCTTGCTGTTTGTTGTTTTTTTTTCCTTTCAAAATGTGGATATTATCATGTAATTGTATGTACAATACAAAAATTCAAAATAAGGATTTATCAATAAAAAAATTATTTTTTATTTAGTTTTTTTTTTTCTTCATCATTATCATGTTCTTTGTTTATACTGTTTCGATTGTTAGATCTAGATGATCAAAATGTGTATTTAATTTTTCGATCGTAAAGAATTGGTATGAATGTCAATTAGTTGTTTTGTTTCATCGTCCAATTATTTCCGTCTGTCCGCACATTCATTGTGTGGCTTACAATCTTAGTGAAAAATATAAATTTGGTTGTTTTTTCCCACCTCAAATCATTTATATTGTTTGTGATACAAAATTACTTGCAATTAATTTACATAGTTAAGTTTGTGTTTTGTTTTCGTAGAGAAAAAAGTGCAGAGAATCAAAACGTCAGATTGAGCGTTAACACAAATTTACACAAGAAATATTACAACCTTATTTTGATTTATTGATAATGATTTCACAATTCATTTGATAATCCTTATCATTAAGTTTTGTGTGTGTGTGAGAGAGTGCACTTTAAATGTGCTTATAGTTTTAATGTGTTTTCCACATCGATTTTCGACCATATTTTTCCATGCATGTGAGTTTTTAACATGTCTAACATCGTAGCAAAATTGCACAATTAATTTTATAGATTCTCACGCCAGACACAATGTATGGAAATTAAAATCATCTAGGTGCTGACTGTGTAAATCTGTGGCTAAACAACATTGTTCATATATGGGATATACAGAATATATATATAATTAAGCACAGCATCCTATAGTAATAAATTGGGTCGAGAGAAAAGTCAAAGCGTGAATGTATTTTAATAAATCTAGTTTTAAGCCATTTCTCTCTTTGTGTATGTGTGTGTTTGTATTTTTGAATGTCTTACTGACTAAAACAGCAATTATTTTGTGATTTTTTCATTTATTCTTTTTAGCTCATATCGTGTCCCTTAGCATTACTAAGGCTAATTAGCACAATACATTTTCAGTTTGGATTTTTTTAAGTTCCGTTTTTTATTCTAGTTTTTTTTTTTTTTTTTTTTTAAAGCAACAAGAACAACATTTCTTGAATTTCATTTCAAATCGGCATCATCATTATTTCTTGCAATTGCCTTACAAATGTTGTGTCATAAAAACACATATATTTTTTTTCTTGTCTTGCTGATTTTAAACTTGTTCATTCTCTCCCTCATTTATATCACAAAATTGTCAAAGTATGAACCATACAGGTTTTATTTTCATTTCTCAATAATATACACAATCATTCTATATCTTTGTTTTAAATCATGCCAAAACAAGCCCTAATGCATGTATGAATGTTTTTCTTTTTATTTGTTCGTGTTTGTATTTCTCTGTGTGTGTTTTCACTTATTACGTTTCCCTTTTGTTTGTGACGTTTTAAGTCAAATTGAAAAAAAAAAACATCTTCTCTCTTTATTTGTCTGTATAATCGGCCAATTTTTTTTGCCTGTTCAAGCAGCCGCTAGCTATTCACCTTCTACTTACAGTATCAAAATTAAGAAAATCCTATCTAAAAATTGGTCATCGGCGATCTCATATTGATTACATTTGCTCAACACAACGCGTCTGAGAGTTTTCCTATCTTTTGTAATTTGGTTCTTCATTTCACGTTATTTTTTAAATTTTATTCAAATGTATATGCACCACTGAACACAATTCGGTTGAATATGGTTGCTGCTGACATTTGATGAACTGGCAGGAATGTCAACATAATTCGTATTTTTGTTGTTTTTTTTATATTGAGTTTTCTGTAGAGTAGAGTGTTTTCTGTTGAAATCGTCGTATATTCGTTTTTGTATAGTTGTTGTCATGAGCAGCAAAATAAGCGATGACTGCACACAATGCCACAATCAATGGTTCCGAATGCAGGAAGAAGAAATACCAGCAATAATTTAATTCTTACATTGAATATCGTGTTTTTTCAATTGTTCTGTTTGCTCTTAAAAGTTTGATTTTTGTTTGATGTATGTGTGTGTATCATGTGGTTTGAATTTTTGTTTATTGAAATCATTCCACTTTATTACGTTTCTTCAAACACAATTTCAGAAAGTGATTCAAGCGAACGCATTGAATCTTGTGAATTATTTGAGCTACCTTTAAGAATGCTCAATGAATCGCGTGTGATTTGGCCCAAACCGAATGCTTTACCAATGTGATTTGCTGTTGGCGCTACGCTCGGTTGATGATGTTGTGTTCCTTCCGTTACATTAACATTTACTTGAATGCCAGCATATTCATTTTTATTGTTGTCATCGTAGTCATCATCGTCGTCATCGCCACCCACTTCAAAATGAACCTTTTCATTTTTGATTGCCGGTTGTTCGACGATGTCCGTTTGTGGATTTTCACCTTTTGGACTATTATCTGGCACACTAATTGTTTGTGTGGCAATTGTTTTTAATTGTAAATTGGCCATACTATCAGCGGTAACTGTATGCTCTGGTGATGTGTTCTCTTTAACATCCTGTTTCAGTTGATTTGGAATGGCATCAATGGCAACCGAATCAGCAGTTAATGTATTCTCCGGTGACATTTTGGCTATTTGTAATGGTGATTTGGTCGATTTTTGTCCAACAACAGTTTCGATGCTACTTATTGGCTTGCAATCGGTCGATTCGTCGAAAACATTTTCTTTTTTCGTCCATGCAAATAGTCCCGATGGACTTTCTTTGCGTGACGGTGGTTTACTATCTTGTGTTTGTGTTTGTGTTTGTGTTTGTTGCTGTGGCTCTTTACGTGGTACATCACCATTATTGGATCGTGTAAAAAATAAATTGCCCGGATGATGGAAAATGCTGAGCAATTTATCAACGGCATCACCACGTGATATCCATGATGTTTTCCGAACACGTTGTTGTTTATCGTCGATTTTTGGTGATAAATTGTCTTTTTCATTGGTCACAATATCACCGCTGCACGGACTAACTGGACTATTTGTTAATGTACCTTCATTCGATGAAATTTTAAGCGGTGGAAACTCTTGTGATCCATAAATTGAATCATTTGAACATGTGCTTGCTTCTAAACTGGATGGATTATTTTCCGTTTTATTCGTATCGATGGTTTCATTCTCAGTTTCGATCGATGAATTGGACAAATTTGGTGTGACCACTTTTTGTTTTGATTTTTGTACATGTTTACCAAGTATATCGTAACTTTCCATCGAACTGAGTGATGTATTGAAATCTTGACCACGATCGATTGAATCAAGACTACTAAATGACGAACAACTATCATCCATATAACCTTTTACCTCCAAATCGGGACTATCGAAACTATTTCTAGTGTTATCAATGACGGCAATAGTGGCAATGTGCTCAGCATCGGTGGGTGGTCTACTGATCGTAAATTTAGTTCCAATTTTTGTGTTCAACGAACTTACGCTGCCGATCATTGGGGCGGGTGGTTGGTCTTTCAATTGTGCTGACATCGTTGTCGATGGAGCCGATTGGGTACGCTGTAATACAGACACTTGAACCGGCACCGATTCATTTTCTTTTTTATGTACAGTTTTATCAGTTTCTTTGTTCGTGCTATTATTTATAATGGTTACGGGAGCGGACATAATTTTTGGTGGTTCAACAACAGTAACACGAAATCGTGACGATGAAGTGGTACTTGAAGGGGAACAACTATTTGACGACGATGGGGGTGTTATCGGTGACGAAACATTACTTTCAACAACACGTGACACGTGAAAACGTGATAATCGCGATGGACTTTGTATTGGCGACGACGATACAGGAGATGGAATTGGACTGGGTGAAGGCGATCTTAAACGACCAGATTTACGTGTTGGATCTAATAAGTGCTTGGCTTGTGGAGACTCATGTACGTTGTGTCGTATGCTTTGGCACGTTAACGAGATTTTTCGTGAATTTAGGAAATTTGCACGCACACGCTTCACCGACGTACGAACTGGCTCTGGATCGGGTGGATTCTCATTACGTGCACATAATGAACGAATATTATTGACCACACGATTATAATCAATGCTTGAATCAGAGTGTTCCTGAAGATAAAAAAAAACATAGCACAAAAACGAAATAGAATGCAATCAGTTAAATATTGAATATTTAAATAGAAAAATGCCAATTGGGTACAACTTACGTATGCTCGGCGTGGTACATCATCCAAATCGATTCGTGTGATTGATTTATTTGACTTGAGAACCTCATTCAGTGATGTTAAACCGCTCACTTGTAAATTATTATCACGTAAATCAACGCGTTGCAGTGTAACATTACCACCAAAATCTAAAATGTCCGACAATGTTTTGACGCCTTCATTCGACAAATGTACACTTTGCAAACCAAGACTGGTCAAACTTGTGTTCGCCTTTAGGCTGGCTTTGATATTAGCAACAAAATCATTGCTTAGCACATTTTTGCCAACATTCAGTATTTCTAACGTTGTTGTTGCGCTCAAAAGTTTCGATATTGATTGTGCTGAATCTCTTGTTATGTGATTATTCCAAAGCATAAGCACTTGAAGGCCATTCGGTGTGGTGATTGATGGTGTGATCGGTACATTTGAACTATTTTGCCGTTCAAGTGTGCCATTTTTTGAGAATTTTGCTTCTGCCAATTTTATCGATGATTTCGAGTCATTTGATTCGATGGAAGTTTCACTATTGAGACTCTCATTGAGACTCTCCGAACTAAACGAACGTTCAGGAACTATAGATGTATTGTATGCTTGTTTGATCGTTTCAAATGGTGTTGAATATTCACAACTACTGTCCAGTGAATGTGAACTGTCGGGCGTGAGCGACAGCTCACTCATTATATCCTTTGATTTGGTGAGACGTGGACTATTCAATGGCAAACGAACTTTGCATACCGGTGACATTTCTTCATCTTGATCATCATGCCTATTAACATTGCTTGTTTGAATTGGTTTCGGTGATGAGCAGCCGATTCCACATTTTATCGTATTATCAGCATCCGGTCGAACGATTGTGGTTGTATCACATGTTGCGTCTGTGCTGTTTTGTACTTTTTCATCGAGATCACTTGATACATTTCTTGTACTACTTACAACATTTTTATTATCGACATGATCGCCACTATTCACTGCATCGACATTAAAACTTTTATTCTCGCACACCGTTGATTCAATTGCATTCTCAACCTTCACCATTTCAGCATAATTAAGTTTCATATCCGATTTATTTTCATTGATATCCAATTGGCAATTGGTTGATGTTAATAATTGCAATTTCTTTGGTTGAACATCATCCAAAGTTTCATTGAGATCCCCTTTTAGCTGTGTTATCAGCTTTTGTTGCCTTTGTACAACTGTTTCGGTACTCTGTTCGCTATTTGATAACACCGTTTCTGCTTTAGTGCATTTTACATCAGCAGCCTCATTATTATTATCTTCTACATGTTTGTCTTTTGCATTTGTATCGGCACTACATTTTTCCGATGAATCTATGCTGGCGGTTGTATTGGACATTACCAACGACGAATCATCATTATCACTTTTTATGCTTTCTTTAGAATTTTGTTCGATTTGTTCGACAATTTTACTCTTGTCGATTGATTTTTCTTGATTTGCCGGTGCTGCTGTCGCCGTTGCCACTGTCGCCGCCGTTGCCACCATCACTGCCGTTGCTATTGTGGCCGAATCAATGTTCGAATTATTATTATCACTTTTTATTGGTTTGGTAACTTCTTGTGCAACTTTCTTTTCGTCCGCTTCATGTTTTTGACTTTCATCTTGATTGGTTGTGGTTGTTGCAGCCATTGCAGCTATTGTTCTTGTTGTATTCGTGACGGCGGTTTTATCGGCGGTAATCAATAAATTAAAATTATTGCCGGTATCCGTATTTGGAGCAGCATCTATGTTGGGTTTTGTTGCATTTATCATTCGTGCCAAACATTCATATTTTGTTTCGTTTTTATCGCCACGCGTTAACGTGTGCTTCGATGACAATGGTTGTGATGACGTTGAATTCGATCCGCCATGTAACACTTTAAAATAGTTTGCTTGTTCGATTAATGCCTCGCCTATATGGAGAACACCACGATCCTGTGATTTTCAACAAAAGAGATAAAAACAAATTGAAAATTTTGGGCATTGTTCGATGAAAAATCTTGTGCCACAAAAGATAAATGTGTAGCTTTTTCAATCACCTGAATATTATTATTGCTCAGATCAAGAAATTGTAGATAAAAATTTGATTTGAGTACGTTTCCAATATTATATGCATCATCAGCGGTTAAATCGTTGTGCGCTAGCCAAAGTTCTTTTAACACGGTATTTTTCCGTAGGTAAGTACCTAAAAATATGTGCAACACATTGTATTAGAATGCGATGATGAAAAGACGCTGATAAGATTGGAAGAAAAATTTGATCAAATACTTACACAACGATGCCATTGGACGGCCGGAGAGGCCACAGTGTTCCAATTTCAATGTGTTCAATGATGAGCTCAGCATCGATTTGCCCAAACTAATCGCATTCGATTCTGATAATGGTGTGCCTCGGGTCACTAATATTTGTAATGCATGACTACGTTTCACCATATTGATGCATGCTTGCCAGCCTCTGTTAGTGATATTACGATTCTCTGATATATCGATCTCGTTGGCCGCCTCATAATACTCAATTATGTCAAATAGTGCGGTCGCTGATGCATCGTTTAATCCACAATCGGTTAGATCAATTAACTTGTATTGAATCTATTCGGGTGATGAACATAGAAAAAAACGAGAACAAAATATTGGAATTAAAACCAAATTCAACTGTACAATGAACAATAAAACGAAAAATTAAAGGATGATGAATAACGAATTAATTGCTTTGTTGCATTCAAAATACACACAAACACACAAGGTCCAGTGACGATAATCAAGAGCGAGAAAGAGCGCACAAATGTATGAATGGTGATTTCAAATGATAGCAATCATGAAGAAGTGCATGTGTCGTTCATAGAATGAGCATATACTGATATATCTCTTCGCCTTTTTCCATCTCCAATTTACATGAATGAAATTGCGGCATAAAGCACACGGATTTTTCATAAAATTACGCAACACAAACGCGAGCATTGAACAAGCGACATGGACATGTACAAACCTATACATATATGGATTTTCCAATAAGTTCTATTTTTTTCTATTGCTTGCATTTTATTTCCATTTCTTCGCTCCGTACCTCGTTACGAGGGTTGCTCCATAATTTTTTTTAAAAACATATATAACACAGTTGTTTTTTGTCGAAAATGGTTTTATTGTTTTTCAAAATATTCCCCGAGATGATCGATACACTTTTGCATTCGATGAAACCATTTGTCATAGCATTCGTGCCACTCCGAAACTGATATCTCCAAAACGTGTGTTTTGAACGCTTCAACTGCTTCTTCTGGTGTCGAAAATCGTTGACCACGTAGTTTTTTCTTCACGCTTGGGAACAAAAAAAAGTCATTGGGTGCCAGGTCAGGACTGTACGGTGGATGACCCATCAGTTCGATGTTTTGACCGGTCAAAAATCGAGTAGTTTGAAAAGATGTGTGAGAGCTCGCATTATCGTGATGAAGAATTATTTTGCGACGGTGGTTGTTTTTTCTTATTTCACCAAACACTTCGGGCAAACAAATGGTGGTATACCAATCAGAATTGACGGTCTTACGATCCTCTAGTGGAACGGTTGCCACATGACCACTTCTCCCGAAAAAACAGGCGACCATTCGCTTCGAAGTGCTTCTTGCTCGAACAACTTTCGTTGGGTTATCTTCATTTTGGAAGACCCACACAGTCGACTGCTGTTTCGTTTCGGGCTCATAGGCATATATCCACGATTCGTCACCAGTGACGATTTTATTATCGTCTTTTGAAGCACCACGATTGAATTTCTTGAGCATTTCTTTACACCAACTCACACGAGCCATTTTTTGTTCATCGGTCAATTTATGTGGGATCCAACGAGAGCAAATCTTTTTTACGGCTAAATGTTCATGCAAAATTGTATGTATGCTGTGGGATGAAATGCCCAAAGATGCCTCAATCTCACGGTAGGTCACATGACGATCTTCCATAATCAGTTTTCTGACAGCATCGATGTTTTGTGGCACAACAGCCGATTTTGGACGACCTGTATGAAACTCGTCTTTGAGCGAACTACGACCGCAACGGAATTCTCGGTACCAGTTATAAATTGTCTGAAGGGTTGGTGCTTCATTGCCAAAGGCCAAATGAAGTCGATCGAAACACTGTTGTTGAGATAATTTACTTCGAAAATCGTAGTAAATCATTTTACGAAAATCTTCACGTGTAAAATTCATTTTTTTGTTGAGTCGCAGTTTACCAGTCACTGTAAACAATACAAATAGCGTTCGTACGACAAAAGGTTCAGGGCACGAATACATACCAAAACATCAAACTTTACGAATATGACAATGGTTTACATCGGGCAACACTATAAGTACCATTTTAAAAAAAATTATGGAGCAACCTACGTATCTATCACACTGCATTTGTTTTTCTCGTTTCATCTTTCTAATATGTTTCTCGACAGACTTTTTGCTTCTCATTTATCGTTACTATTGATAATGTAACTACTAAAATCGCAATGAACTTTTTACAATTTCTCCTTGAATTTAATTTATGCTCATGCACAAAGTGGACGGGGTCGCAAGTGTTCTTTACTTTGTTTGCAGATAATGACGATAATTTAATATTTCATTTTCGCTTGTGGCGATTAAGACACTCCACTCGAATGATTAATGATAAAATATGTAAATTAAAAAGTGTCATTGGTCCTTTTAATCCGAATCGTTGAGCTGAGCGTGAAAAAACAAAATTCATATCCAATATAATTTACATATAGGGAAAAAAACCAAACCAACAACTGAAATCAAAACATCAAAAAAAAACCAACACTCCGACCAATGAGATCATGTGTTCGATTCAAAATGCGAATGGAAATTTTCGGAATGCAAAAGTTGCGCGAGCTATGAGGAAAGCGTGATTGGTGAATTATACACGCGATATTCTAAACAACTTGAGTTGAAAAACAAAACAAAGGAAAAGAATGTGTAAACATAACGCTGTTTTTAAGATGAAGAGAAAAAAGAACACGCGGAGAACAAAGAGAACAAGGAGAATGTGACTGGAAAATCGGGCTATCCAATTAAATAAACAAAAGATCATTTGTATTTAATTCAAGTTGAAATTTACGTAAACAATCCAAACGGTGTGAGTGGTTGCAATCGAGATTTTGTGAAATTCAAATATGTCAACTGCATGACGTTTTGAATTTTAAATATCTCTCGGTGGATTTTATTTGTTTCATAAAAGAATCAACTTTGTTTTCGGATACATTTTTTGCCGTTTTATTTTAACATTTCCAGACAATTTGAAAAAAAAAGATAGCTGTAAATATACGAGACAAATGTGAGCAATTAAGCTCAGTAAGTATTGTTGAGACATGTTTTGAATGTTGTGTGATTTTTTTGAATTGCCTATAATTATTCAATTGTAGCATACACATTCTTTATTCTTTCAGCAGACGTCTTGCAAATAATATGAACGATTCATCTATTTCCACATTTTCTTCGAGTGAATCAACAACGCTCTATACAATGGCATCGGCTCTTTAATTCAAGCTCGTTTTCATCATTTGATTCTAAAAGTCTCGTAAATAATTCAGATTAAAACATCAATTCGTTGAATCGAATTCCATAAATATGCAATTTTAATGCGTTTTTCTTAGACCAGAATATCAAAAATGTTGATGCTAAATGCATTAAAAATTAAATTTTTATTATGACTGTTTTTAATTTGTTTCCAGTTTTCTGTAGGTGTACACAGCCGAACCCAATGGATTGGGGTGAAAAAAGCGATCCACATTGGCATTGTAAACATTTCATATTAGAATCATTTTCGTTGGACAAAGAAAAAAAATAAGGCGAAACAAATATTTGTGCATGTGAACACGTGCCCGACCTAACACATTCAATACATTCCACATACTGTTCGCTGTGATCACTTACGCTCTACCTTTTTTTTTGTTTCAAGCTCTCTCTCTCTCTTCTGTTTTGTTTTTGTACATTTCTCAATTTATTTTAAATATCATTAACAAGATACATGTAGGGTGAAGTGTTTGTTTTGTTGCTTGCGATCGTACAATTTGCATATTATGTGTTCCGCAAAGTGCCGATAAATTTGGCGCACTTATCATCAATATTCAATCGAAATGAAGATGAAAAAGAAGAAAAATAAATAAATTAAATATGGGAATAGACAACGCAAATAATAATAAAACAAAAATCCAACAAATTTGATACTTCAAATGTGTCACTCATCATACGAGAAACGACAAACACCATGCAATGCACGTACACCGCTGAATAAAACATTTAGCAAGCGAACAAGCGAATAAACGACATAGCAAATGAACGAACGAGCGTTCGAATTGATTCAATCGCCTGTGGCATATATATTCGCTTCGTTTCAATGTATGAATTTTTAATGTTTTATCGGATAGTTTGTCGATGGTTGTCGTATTTTTACTATCAACATTCGTTAAATGTTGGACGCCATTTCTACAGAAATATCAACGACAACGAATAGCAGCAACGGCATCCAGAATAAAAAGAAAAAGAAGTACTGATATTTATATGTGTCAATGTAGTCTGCAATCGCGACGACACTTGCTTTTTCTTTATGCGCACACAACATATTTTAACGTATCAAAATGATTATTGCACATTTCACAAAGCCAATAAATAATCATGTCTAATTAACAGAATTTTTTTCTTTTTTAAACTATGGTACATTTACGGAAAATTTCATTTCAAAGTGTTTCATTAACTATTTTGTGAATGTCTGAAAAAAAAAACATCTTCAACATTTATTATTGTTATAATTTTTTTTTCACTCGTTTGGCCACTTTATTTATGATGAACACATGTCCATTCCAATTCTGAATATATATAGAATGTGATGCGTAAGCAAATAGTTTTATGGTATTTGTTTGTTTTCGTTTCAGTGTGAGTATGAGTGTGTTTTTTTGATAGAAAATGAAATGTTTTCATTTGAATCAAATTACTCCTTTGGAAACTTTTCAATTCAATGAAATGTGCATGGTACGAAAAACAGTGAGAACTGAAAAAAAAGAAGATCTTGTAAAATGAGTACAAAGTATATGGAGTTGATCTAGTTGAAAGCATAATTCATATCTCTATTTCCGTCTAGGATAACCTTGATTTTTTCTCTCTCCTCTTTTTCTGCCATTTCTGTTTTTTCGATTTATTTAAAAAAAAAATTGATAAAATTGCCAGTAATATCCGCTACTGATTTATGCATTTTACTGATTTTGTAAATGGAATCACTGATTTTGCACACTTACAATAAATATATACTCGAAACGATATTCCAATTGTGAATAAGAAGTTCTTTCATGCCACAAAAAAAAAGTCAAATCACATTACAGTTTATCGTAAACGCAATGTTTGCGCGCAACAACAACCAAGCGATCGATTAATAAACAATGAAAGTCCATTCATGGAAATGTCGTAAATGCTGAGTTTGGTTTTCATATCATATTATAAAAAAAAGCCAGCGCAAACAGAAATATCTTTTCAATTAGTAATTTTTGTCGATTCTTATCTGTGTATTCATAACATTAAGTAGATTTCATGCATGTTTTGTAACGTAATCCAAATCAAAACGACACAGAAAAAGAAGATTCGCATTCGGCGTGTATTCAAAAAGGTGCACACGCGCACGCGCTTGTCAACTTTACCATTTTATTAGTACAAATGTCATTATAATTATCAATTAGCATTAAACTATTGTTTTATTAGCAAGCCAATGCCGTTATAAACAAGATGATAAGTTACGAATGAAAAATGGCAATGATGACGGCGACGACGACAACAGATGATTAGCATTTAACCAATCAATTAGTGGTTGCCATTTGTTTCGAAGACATTTGGTCGACTTTGGGTGATAATTACAAACGATATTATATGCATGTTTTTTTTTTGTCATCTCTTTCATTGTCTCTCACTTGCTCCAATTAGATAACATGCTCTCAATATACACTATTTAGTAGATTTCTATACGAAAAAAGTTATTACAATGTTTGAAAGTAAATAAAAAAAATCTACAGTGAAATCAATTTCGATTGCAATAGACAATCAATTTTCTTTATTGCTGGGATATGCCATTGTACATTACCGTTCATTCATTGCCCGATGCTCTCTAAAAATAATGCAGAGTGCGCAAAAAGAAAATCACAAAATGTGATCGAAATAGAGAGAGAGAAGGGAGAGAAAATTGACGCGATAATTCATTTGACGGTTTCAAAGAACGACAAATCAATTGTTATGACATAATAAAATTTGCCAAGCGTGATTGAGACATTGTCACACAAACACATTTTACTGCAGATGATTTTAAAATATACTTATTGCATGCACTAACTTATAAAATACGGGGCAACAAAAACGAACCAGTATCGCATCGTCATGGTTTATTTTGTTAAATTTGACAAGTAAATGAATCATGAAATCACCGTCTATAGATGTTTCAAAAATAAACATCAAACTACTTGGCATCCAGAGTATACCGGTTGAAGGGTCGGTTTGTGATGTAAAACAAAATTCAAATTTATTAAAATCGATTGCATTGAACGAGTTCAAAATCGCTTTTCGATTTAAAATCAATAATAAAATTCAGTACAAATAAATCGAATATATAAGTGCATCACATCGACTGCCAAATTTACTGACTAACATCGCTTTTTCTGCTCTTTTAGTAGTTTTTTTTTGCATTGAAAATTCGAGATTGCAAAATCGAGAAAAATCACCATTTTTCGAATAATAAAGTTCGTTTAATAAATTTTTCGTTTGATTTCGTTTGAAAACCACATAATTTGGTGCATGTAAAGGATCCAGTCGATATTCATATGAAGGATAGAAAACACAATATAACATACATATGAGATGTAAAAAAAAGTCCGTGTTTTTCGTTCGTATTTGAAAAGTTGATAATTTTCAGATATTTCCGGATTCTTTGAATTACTATTTCCGCAAAACAAGACTACGGAAACCGAAAGTATCAGAGTAAACAATTTTCGACATCTAAATAATACAGAGGCAGCGAAAAAAAGCAACAATCTATATCTCTATCGTTATATCGATGCATTTATGTATAAATAAATTATATTTCGCACTACTTCCATTGCCAGCACATTGTAAGCACATGTGCAAAGACTTCTCTCTTGCGATTCTTTAATGTAATCGATTGGCGCAAATTGCACTTCACTAAAATAGTTGAATGTGTTTTGCGTCGCATATTGTTTAAAATTTTATGGATTTGCTTGTCAACAATAGATTCAAATTTTTCTCCGCTCTTCTATTATTCAATTTGCGTTTGTGTTGTCACATTCAATTCAATTGTGAAATACTTGGGCCAAAATGTGTTGCCCCTACGCTATATTAAATGATCATTTGATTTGTTTTTATTGTTCTCACATTGAGCGAGAAGAAAGAAAAAAAAAACTATATGTGGAAGTGCTTGTAGTTTGTTTCTTTTCATTTTCTCAATGACAGTTTTTGTTTTCAACCTAATACAATGATGTAATTAAAAGGCGGCAAATTCCAATTGCAAATTAAAACAATCTATAAACGATTTTTCAGTCAACAAAACATCGATTTTCATTAGTAATCGGTGTGTGAGAAACTCCGTGCACACTTCCTCACAAAATAAAATATGCTAACGATTTGTTGATATAAAATTCCTGCGCGCTAAGAAATGCAGGCAATGAAGTGCTTTTTTCGTATACATTTTTCTTCATTTTCTATAGATTTTTCGAACTTGTCATACGGGGGGCATAGGAAGTAAAATTTGAAACCAATTCGAAATTTTTCGACGATGAACAAACGAACGATTGAAAACAGTTGGTCACTTGAATGAAATAAGCATTTTAATTTGCTTATTTCAGATATAAGTATTGTAAATAAGACCATAATTAGCCACTTGTATAATGCACATACACACATTTCGTATTTTTCTCTTTCTCTCTTTTCACTAAATTAAATATATTGAATTTGGATTCGGCCCATTTGAAAAGAACACGCAATAAATAAAGCTCGATTAATTCACGCATATTGCATAAGACAGTGTACTGAATATTCAATGAAAATGCGATTCTTAGAAGAAAAAAAAGCTCAGTGAATTCATACATGATCAATATGGAGAGGGAGAGAAAAAACTAAAAAAAAATAACAAGCTAATGTGAAGATAAAAGTTGATTATCAAGATTAGCCGATGAAAGGAAACATATGTGCAGTTCACGCAGTGCAATATCAGTCTTATGATATATATACACAATACAAGTAGCATTAACAGCAATAAGAGAAGAAGAAAATCACACATAAACGATTCGTGTGACAATTGATATAGATTGTTTCGAAAAGCAAAATGAAAAGAAAAAAAAAACTATCCCGAAACGAAAAACGAAAGAGCACGTCACATCAGGCAGCAGTAGCCGATAGAGTGGGAATGCAAAAACACATTCAGTTACTGAGCGCTTGCGCGATTACATTAACTTCACGTCGTGTTATTAATGCTGGTTATTTGTTGTTGTCGTCGTATCTTAGTTTATAATTGATCAGTTTGCAGTTTTAAGCTTTGCGCTTTTAGTAGCTATATACACATGCTATATGTTGCTGTTGCTTAGACAGCTGATCATATTGAAATGTGCCATTTGCTTGTTGTTGCTCATTTTTTTGCAAGCCACTTTTGCAGTGTAACACAATCAAATAAATGAAATTATATAAAAAAAAAAACATTGACCAGAATGGAAAAAAGCCAGAAGCTCAAATCGACAAAATGGCATGAGCATTATGATGAAAAAATGAAATAGTTTTTTTTTCTCTCATTGAAACGGAGACAAGGGCCAGAGTTTTTCTCATTTGATTAAATATCAAAATAATATTTTCATTACGTATTGAGAATGAGATGTTAGCCTCATTATATATGAGCGCCGGACATACTAATACATTGTTTTTCGGTTGTTTGTGTGTGTGTATATATGCACGTTATGCGTTGTCTTTTTCCATTGTACATACGGCAATTGATGAAGATTGCCAAACTGTCTCACTCGCTCTGATCGAATTTGTTGTTGTTAATGTTATTATTATTTCGATCTTCGATCTACATTGATTAGCACACGGACTACGTGCCTCATACGATCCTATATTTTATATTATACACTTGTATGCCTATAACTGAATATTTTGCTGTGTTTGCCAAGTGTTTCCTAGCCTCATTGTTATTATATACGTATTTTTTTCGCCTCTCTTTCTGTGCGGTTTAGTTGTGTGCTATTCAATGAACGATCATATGCTATATCATATAAGGTGTTTGTTTTAAAAATTTAAAATAGTTGTAGTTGTTGTTGTTTTTTGTGTTAGCTTCTCTTCACATCAACATCATTATAAATTTTTATTGCTTCAATCTTTCTGTCTCACTCTCCATCAACTGACGTGATTATTTTGTTCAAACACATGCCGATCGTGCACGCATATTTTTGAATTTTATATGTGAAATCTATCTAATTCTTTCTCGCTTTTGCCTGAATGAACGCAAGAAGAAAAAAAATATACCGCACACAATGTTGCGTTCAATTACATAAGCAAATTAATTCTAATCATCATGCAAAGGAGAGAAAAAAAAAACATGTATAGAACCACGCAATTTCAACGTCAATCGGTTCAACACAAGAGAAAAGTTGCACACAAGTATTAATTTTGCAAGAGAAAAAAAAATGATGTAAAATGGCCAAAATGCACGTGTCGCATATATAATTTCATAACAATGCGACGATGTCAATGTTATTTTACAAACCAAATTTAATATGAAGAGAAACAAACACATCGGCCCAAACAAACTAGTTTTCGAATTGATTGAATCTCAATAACAGACTTTGGCAGACAGTAGCGTATTATCAATGTTATGTCTGTTATTTCATTTCTTTTTTTTCGTTTGAGTGTGGCTTATTTTTTATGTGCTCAATTTGATTTATCGACGATAAACTGTTTGATTTATTGTAAACATACTTGAAACAAAAAAAATTACCGCATGGCCGGGCCCATTCAACTCGGCTTAGAGTCGAGCTTCTTTCTATGATATCATTTTTTCGATTCTGTTGTTTGCGACTTTGATTTTTATGCTGCCCTACAACAGCGATTAAGACGAACGAAGAAACATTTTTTCAATAAAATGATGATCAATTTCGCATCGAATCTGAGTAAGGCGATGAAGTTAAAATCTATCATCATAATTTGTTCGTATGAACTTAAGATGAGATTATTCGTGTTGTTTTGCAACATTCCTGTATTGTTAAAAATTGCTTTCATTCCATTTTAATGAATGTGAATTTTCCCAACAGCAAACATTATTTCATTATTTTGCGCAAAAGATTTTGTTTTTGTTTTCGTTTCATTTACACCTCATAACATCAATCTCACGATCATTTCTACGTATGGATTATACATGACACACCCACGACTGTTAGGTTTTTTAGTGTTAGTGATAGTTAATCATACAGTAAATAGCGATGTGGTGTTGGTATTTTGCACACATTTTATGTAATTTAAATGTTCTTGAACAATAAATAATATTAATGGGTGAAAAAAAAGACAAGCAGTCCCACAATTATTTATAATCGATACAGCGGCATCTCAATATGCGCACTCAACTTGTGGACTTAATCGTCATTTCATAAACAATTCAATGTGTGAAATTCATTTAGCAAGCCGTTTCTGTTTTATTCGAATGCGATGCTCTTTGATGGATTTTCTCTCTCCGCTTTTTATTTATACGATCGCTGTCATAAACACAAACTAATTTTGACCTTAATATAACACACTCGTTGCATGCGTTCATTGTGCACATTTTCGGAAATTCGAAGCCGTTGCTAATTAACCGCTGAATGAGAGAATGGTTACCGGTCTCTGCCTTATTTTGAGTACAACATTGAGACAATTTATATGCGCAAAGTCAAGAGCAGAGATTAATACATTTAAAGACGTTTAAAGTACCATTACCCAGCGAATAATTAGCGGTACGTCCTTTTTGTATTAGCGTCCAAATGCAATTCTTATGCAAATCAAAACCGCATATGAATGAATACATTAAAATTAATTACAGTCCATTTGTTATAGTCGCTCTTGTTATTATTTATTGCTTATTTTACTTCTCGTTTCGATCTGAATTTGACTCGAATCAGAATGAATTCATTTTGTGTGAAAGAAGTGAATGGGAACAAAAGCGATCATCAGCGAAAGAGAGAGAAAGAGGGAAAAAAACAATGCATCGAGTAAAATCATATTAATCGACATAAACGAATAATCGTTTAGTTTGAAAAATAGTTGCGCTCACACGCACACACTATCGATAAATAAATGACCAGCATGAATATTCAGCTAAATTCCAAACCTATTGTCCGCATCAAATACTCAATTTATCATTGTTGCAGATCATATAGCACACAGGCACATAGTCGCGAACATTACATCGCTTATCCGTTGTCGGTATCCAAACACATTTGCGCTGAATAAAAATGCCAACAACAACCAGCAACCTATACGAATGCCAAAATGAAATGCCAAACGTAATACGATCGAAAATCTCTTAAAGCTCACCAACAAAGAAGAGAAGAAAAAAAAACACACATGTATATCGGCAATTTATTGTGTGTTGTTCATTTCAATAGGCACAGCGAAAAAGAGCGCGCGCAAGAGATAATGTAAATTTATGAAAATGTTTGCTTATCCATGGAATTTGTTTGGCTTTTTTCTACTTTGCCATCATTTTCATTCGTTCCATGTGTCCATTTCGATGAAACAGTAATGAAGAGAAAATACACACACTCTCCCGGAATCACAAAATACCACTTTCTCATTTGACTTGGTTTTTTGTTGTTGTTGTTGGTGGCGGCGTTGTTATTTTTGTGTGTCGTCTTGAATCAGTTAAATCGCATTTATGACCATATGAGTTGCTAAAATAGCCGCCGCAAATTCATTCAAATGAATGAATGCAAAGAAAAGAACGAAGTAAGCTGAAATAAACAAAAGTAAGTACGAAAGTACACACGAAAAAAAGATGTGAAAAAAACGCAAACAAAACGATTAAAGAAAATAAAACAATTTTTTTTTAAAATGAGAACGAATGTCAAGCTTTAAAAAATCACACACAAAACGAGAAACAGCAGCACAAAGAGAGAAGGAAAAAGAATAAGGAAACGCGAAGCTGTTGCTTCAAAATAGCGCATATTTCAGATATGAAGAAACAAAAACAGAATCGCAATTTGGAATTTAGCCCGGGATACGATATCATATACATACACACACACACACACCGCATGAATGTATAACACTAAACGTAATCTCTCAGTATAATGTTCCGCGCCAAATTTGAAATTTACAAACAAAAAAAAAAATACACAAAGTGCTTAACACAAGACGCATTCATTCAACTTTTTTTTGTATTGCTTATTCTTTTTATTTTTATTTTCGTTGTGACTTTTGTGTGTGTGTATTTTGATTGCAAACAAAGTCTCACGCAAATTTACTCTCTTATTGTTGCAGTCGGTAATGTGTCACTTCGGTGTCAATCGACATGCACCGTTGTCATCTAATTTTATATGTGCTTCTGATTTCACTGTTGCGCGGAATTTAATATACTATGAGTTGATACAATGTTGCATTCACTTTGTACGGGCAGTGTAACAGCTATCTCGCGTATCATGAGCTTTGATTTGCTTTGTGTGTGAAAACTGAATATATACGGTGATGGGTGATGAAATTGAACAAGAAAAATAGCTGTAACAGCATTGCTCATACAACAATAGTCGCAACACAACAATTCGAACTGAATAAATGGTGTGAATATGAGAAAAAGGAAATAGGCGGCTAATCGCTTCGTTGGGGCGCGGGATCACTCTTTTTTTTTTGTTGTTGTTCATAAGTACTATAGATATACATATATATTATTGCTCTGGCTCTGTCTGTTGTTTATGCTTATTGTGACTCAATTACTGTGAGAATTTTTCCACTTTTGAAGTGTTTGTGTGCTTTTGTTGCTATATTATTATTATTTTATTTCGTTATTCAAACAATTTTTTTTTTCTTCATCTTTCACTTCGCGTGAATTATGACCGACAAATGAATATGATCACAAGTTAAAAAAAATGTGCATGTGACTCACCCGCTTAAGGACTTCTTCTAGTGCTTCACATGATTCGGCGGTTAAATTTTGTTCGCGTAAATTCAGAACGGGTCGCCTTGAATTCGAATTTAAATCCAATGTATCCAAATGTTTCATGATCGATTCAATTGGTTGTGAATTGTGACGTCGACAAGATTCACGATAGAATTCGGCCAATTCTGATACACAGGTGGCTGGTTTAACTGCATTGAAAAATGAACAAATTAATACTAATTCATACCAAATGGCGGTATGCATAAAAAGTTTAATAAATAGATTTGCTACTAACCGTATGCCCATGGATCTGCCGGTTCCAGATATCCCGTAACAAGTTCACTATCATTTTCCGGAAATGAAACTCGACGCGAAGACTGATACAGTTTACCGGTTGAGTTAGATCGCACTTGGACATGTTTCAATCGTTTTATATCTGCGGTGGTGGACGATATATCATCGCTAATTGTTTCAACATTCGGTGAAATTAGAAGTTGAACCACCTTCTTTCTAGCGACCGCTCGTTTTACGCTTCTATCGCTGTCCGATGCCGCTGATGATGGTAGTGATGTTTTTGGTGTTGTTTTTGTTGTGTCCTTGATTGTTGTATCGTTGTTTCGTATATGTTTGGTTGACGTTGGTGTGGTTTCCTCACATTCAACATTCGATACAATTGATTTGTTTTCATTTTGACAATTATTTGATTTACTTGCTGTGTCACTATCATCTGTATTTACATTTGCACTTATTTCTTCCATGTTGCTAATCGATTCAATTTGGTCGCCGTCGTTTACACTTATCGTCGATGATGTTGATGTTGATGAATTTGATGCTGGTGATGATGACGAAGAAGATTGAAGCAATAACAATGAATCGTTTTCCCCTGTGGACTCATTTAAAGCAACACTTGCTTTTCGCATTTAGTTTATTGATTTGAGTATCTTCTTTCTATTTCACTTACACGTTGTTATTTCGATTAGCGCAATTACATTTGGTCTCTGTGTTTTATATATCACTCAATATCATAAAATTGGCGGCATTCTCAAATTTATTTCGAAGCACTTTTAATTTCGCTGACTTTTTTGTTGTTGTTGTTGTTGCTATATGTATGTATTGTTGTTCTTATTATCGTCGTCGTTGCTCACTTTCAAATCACACAAGCACCACAATACACAAAATGATTTCTGTTGTGATTTATTCGTTTGGATGTAAATTTTATGTGAACCTTTTGTTTGACGTTAGTTTTGTGAATCCTTCTGCTCAATATTTGTTGCTCAGCTGACATACATACGCGCGCAAAACGGCACACTCGTATTACACTGAATGGCAACGTTTTTTTTAACCACTTGAATTTTGTTTTTGTTTTTTAAATTATTGTTCTCTGTTTTTTTTTTGTGTGTTATCACGATCGTGGTCGTTTTCTTACCTCACAATTCTTTTGATGTTTGTGATTATTATTGATGCAGTTCAATTCAACTGGGTAATTAAACTACCATCGAAGTGTCCGTAACTATTTGTGTGTGGCGAGTATTCAAATATAGAGGCAAAGCACAAAACCGAATAATCAACTGGGAATATTATTTGAAATGAAAAAAAAAACACATTGAGAAAAACACACACACACACCAAAACATACGACTAAACGAAAATGTATGAAGATAGAGAGAGAGAGAGGAACGATACAAAAAAATTCTGTCATTCATTTGCGGCCGCCATCGATTATTTGACTCTGTGTGTTGTTGTTTTATTTATTTTTTTTTGCTTCTCTTGTTTGTCGTTTCGAAAAATTGGTTATTTTTTTTATTCTCTCCCGTTTTCGTTTCTAATTAACTATTCGCCTTTTATCTGCTTCCCGTGAGCGCTTTAAATTTCTTTTTGCGAATTGATTAATTAATATCTTTTTATCTAACTTCTGATGAGCCTTTTTTTCTTCTTTCTAATGATATTCACAAATATTTAAGTGTCACTATTATTCAGATAAAATAAAAAAAAATTGTGTTGTTGTTGTTTTCTTCTCACTCGTTTTTTAGTTACATATTATAACACGGCATTTAACTCATTCATCAGTATGGATGCAACACGATTGCCACCACATAAACACACACATATATATATGTACTGTACACACAATATGAGAAAATTTACTAAAACGCGAAAATGGTTTTTTTGATGATTTTCTGCTTGTTTTATTTTATATATGTTATTATTTATTTATTTATATTTTTTTTTGTTTGAGATTGTCACTCACTCGGTGTAAATAAGTGGTGCGAAAGAGAAAAAAAGGCACAATAAGCTACTAAGCCGTACTTGTTGTCAGATTATTATATATTTTTTTCTTTCTTTCGTTTAAAATAATTATGTTGTTTTTTGTGTTCAGCTTGGAAAAATTGACACTTTTCTTCTCTGTATTGTGTTTTTTTTTGTTTGTTTGTCAGCTTCTAGCAGTGCACTTGCAGCTATATTTTGGCTACGTTTTTTTTTTATCTCTAAGATTTTATAAAATGATTTTCTTGTTGCTTGACTTTATTTGTTTTTTGTTTGTTTTGTTTCATTCAATCTCAAAAACACTAAACTTATTCAATACACTTTCAATAGCGATTTTGTACTTTAAATTTGATTTTAATTTAGTGGCTGCATTGGATTCAACTTAAGGCAAATCAATGAACAAAATTATATTTAACAAAATGAAGAAAAAAAAAATGTTAAAGAAACAGGGGAAAAAACTTTTTACACAAATTTTTTTGCCCAACATTCGTTAAAAAAGAACCCAGCAGCAAAGAATTCTTACGTTCACATTCATCCAAGTCAAACAACACAATAATCTATCTATTTTTTTTATTGTAATATTTAGATATATATATTATTTTTTTCTACTTCACCCGTACTATAGTCCCATACTATTTTATTTTTGCCATGCGCTCTCACTGTTTATTCGAACGCTAACACAAACAAAATGATGAAGATGAAAGAAAATGGTATTACATTCGGAACACACAGAGTGTGTGGCGAACGAGAGAGAGAAAATTGGTTGAAATGTTTTTCAAGCGCGCACACATCGATCATTTATATTTCGTTAGATATTTTGGGCAACAGATACATAGGCATGCCATAAGTGCTTACGTTCAATCGCTCGTGTCACAAACATATGTAATATTTACAATGTGTGAGAGTGCACAGTACTGTGTAAAAATCTTTTGCTCCTAGTTTCCTCTCTATCCCATTCTCTTGCTGTCATTCTCTTTGGTTTACGCTCTTTCCTCGTATGTACACTCGCGCGCTCTCTCTCTCTCTCTCTCTCTCTCTCTCTCTCTCTCTCTCTATCTCTCTCTATCTCTCTCTATCTCTCTCATGGTACACCACACAAATAAAAATTCATTGTCATACATCTAAAATAAGACATATAAAATACATCGATGTATAAGTTTGTCATCTCTCACTTCATTCAAACGAAATTGTGACTCTCTCAGTGTCTCTCTTCGAAATTTCTGCTCTCTTTGAGAGCATATCTATTGAAATATTCTTTCTATTAAATTTTCTACTTTGATTTGACTTTTCCAATTTTAAGCGAAATGTTGGATTTGTTAGTAATACACAGTTGCAGTTAGTTTGAAAGGAAATTGCATCACTGTTATGAAATTTTCTAATGCTTTCAGTTACATATATGTATGCATGAGCTGATTTTTTTTTAGAGCGAATTCACAGAGAGCGAATTGAATCAGAGAGAAAACACACAAATATAAATACTCACATATACGTACAGACTGAAAAAAAAAAACTGAGAGAGAAAACCATCATGCTTTTGTTGCTTGTGTGTACGTATGAACTTATATTTAAATGAAACAAATATAGAAACATTATATTTTCGATATCAATGAATATTTTCACAGAATCGATACGAAAATAAAAAAAAACGAAGATCAATCAATCCATTTTTGCATGTCTATCATAACAATATACGGTGGTGCATGTTAAAATGTGTGCGTTTGATTATATAATAAAAGGGCTCATAATATATTTTCTAACAATTTCAATGGGCTCTCAATGCAGATTTTGCGCTTTCACTTCGTGTCATTCTCTTTCCCACTTATTGCATTTTGAATTTTCTGTATGTTGTTGTTACCATTTTTCCATCTCGTGCGAACTAATATCAATGTGTGCGCAAATTGACTGTAAACTAGTAGCCAGCTGATTTGTGTTATTGTTATACATGTCAAATTAAAACGACGAAAAAAAGCGTTCCATTAAAAGTAATTGTACACACACACACACATGTATTGAACGTGAGCGAATACCAACGTTGACGATTTGATTTATAATCAAACACGTATTTGCATTGTGTATGCATTGGTTGTTGTTGTTGTTATTTGCAAGTGCACTTCATTTTGTACCGAGACACTATTACCTCTATATCGATGCATTCGAATTCGTGTTCATACATTTTTAGATCGTCGTTGTATTTTTATTACCAATGACCGTGATGCTTGCATGTAACAACAAAAATAAAAAAAGCTACACCATGATACCAATTTATACAGGCTGTCAATAATGTAAAAACACAAAAATCGAATAGATTTTCGTGGCAATTTTGAAGGCAATAATAAACTCATTCGAACGTTTTACTTATAAAGTCATATCTATTTTTAGCAAATAAAAAAAACACCATCAAAATATACATGATGTTCTCCCGTCGACTTCTTTTTCGTTCTGTTTTGTTTCTCTATTCGCTTTTATCATTTGTGGTTATCGGTGTTTATCTTCATATTTTTTTCTCTTCATTTGTACTTAATTTTACAATATTATATTCTGGTTTAGTTTGATAAGATCGCTTTTTGTGAAACTCTAAAAAACGAAACAAGTCCCCAGTGTCTCTCTCTCTCTGTGTGTGTGTGTGTCTCGACCATTTTTTATATCTTCTTTATTTCTCGTTGTGTGCCAGCCTCTTAGCCTGCCATTATGGTGTCCATACAACGCTACCAATTTTCCGATTCAATTCTGATAATATTAGTGTGGCTAATTGTTGTCGTTCCGGTGTAAGCCTATTACATTTGGAAATATAAAAATAGTGAGCAATTTTATAAAATTTCACTGATTTTGGATGGAAATTTACTTGGCACAAAGGTCAATTCCTTCGCTTTCCTCTTCTTTGCGAACACGTTTACGTTTTGGTCGTATTGCCGGGCCATCTTTACTATGGTCATCGTTTATGGTTTGCCGTTCTGGGCTCGAAGCCTTTCGTTTTCCCTGGTATCCAAAAACAAACAAAATTAATTTACGATTTTTTTAGTTAGCTGCTTGAATGCCAAATAAGTTTCAATTATTTATTTTTGTTTTGAAATTTTTATTATCTCAAACTTGTGTATTGTGTTGTACCTTTGTCTCTTTCTTCTTTTTCTTTTTTTCAAACTGTTGTGAATCATAGTAATTTGGTTTTTCTCGTCGTACTCTCGATGTTCGGCGTCGTTCATCTACTTCTTCGACCGCTTCACGTATTCGCTCCGAGCGTCTTGCCTTGAAGAATGCATAGCCGCATTTACATGCTTTTGTTGCGACCGCAACTCGTGCATCACACTTCGGGCAATTTTTTACAATTGCTCGACTTTTTACCATTGCTTTTCGGTAAATGTGACTATTCAATAATCAATTCACTTTTTTCACCTCTTCGCATCGACGCAAAAATCAAAACAAACAAAATTTTGTGTATGTGTTTATTGCAGACCGATTGGCACTTTTATTTTGTAAGTGATGTTTATTAGTCTTCCATCATTGTTTTGACATTTCACTGTCATTCGTGCATACAGCGCTGTGGGCGGTCAATGTTTCAACTGCAAACATATTTTGATTTAAATTCATTTCTGGTTACCATAACAATTTTTTGGAATAATAAACATTACAAAACATACTGTAGTTGTGTGAATGTTGTCAACAAAATAATTTATCAAAAATTAAAACAGCATGGAAGCAAGTGAATATTTTTTTATAAATATAACGGGACACATTGATTTTGCTTACTATCCCATTGGTTTTGATGGTCAGAAATTATTTGTTCGGTATGATGTAGTGGCTGGCCCAGACTGGGAACTCATTTCGGGTTTCAGTTCGGGCGTTACACAAAATGCAAGCGTTGGACAATCAAATGATAAAGTTGTATTTAATATGCCAATGGAAATAATGTTCAAATCAACGAATCCATTTGGATGTAAGTGTTTATTTTGTTTGAATTCTATTTAAGAAAATTAATGTTTTTTTCGATGCTAATTCAACTGTTCAATTCGAAAGGGCCACAAATCGTATTTAGTTTGTATGGAACGAATTGGTGGGGAGCGGAATCGTCAAAAGGATATGCACGAATGCATGTACCACTTGGTGGAAAACGAACAACAATACGAGCTCCAATTTTAACTGCACAATGCTCAAATCTATGGTCATCATTATCCAGCTGGTTTACGGATCGAAGTCCTGAATTACGTGATCCAAAAATATTGCTGGAGGGCACCAAAAACAAAGGTCTCAACATGGAATCTTATGGTGAATTAGTCGTAACATTACAGTCAATTACAAGAGGCGGTGATGCATTGTCCTTGGAATGGAACTAGTACGATAACATGAATTGAGATCACGAAATGCAAAATCGGCGTATTTTTTTTTTGATTAGCTGTATATTTCGCTATATTTAACACATCTATGTAAAAAGCTGAGACTACAATATTTGGTTTTCATTTGCGTCATTCACAAAATATGTACCAAATATTCGTTTAGAAAATTTTTGTTTTTTATTTTGATTTTTGCGGTGTTTATGCGGTTGGTTTTTTTTTTGCTGTATTCATAGTTGTTTAAGATCATAAATAAAATTTTAAGATGAAACACAAAATAATGAGATATTTTCTTTTACCATTTTGAAACCGCTTTTTTCAGCTTACAATATCATTATTGAAGATTCGTTCCGTTTTCGAAAATTCTTTTGAAATAATGATAATGCCATCTGTCGAAAAAAAGCAACATTTGCATTTGTTTCGCAGTTTGGATGAAAAGGAATTAAAATGAGTAAAGTAAACACCGGGTCAATATCTCTAAATAAAGAAACTCATAGTAAAATTGCTGAGGAAAATTATATAACACACATTTTGTCTCTTTCTATGTCCGAAACATTATCTCTAGTGATATTGACGGCGTGCTAATTGAAATTAAACAACAGACTAGACAACATTAATGTGATTACTCGAGACTCGTGATTGTGTGCGTAAAGCAGATTTGGAAACTATTAACCCATTTAACTTGTTCGTGACTATTTTTCGAAAATATTTTGGGGGAGAGATATTATTTTATAGCTATGTCCTGATGTTATAAGCATCGCCGGAACTATGTCATTGAATATAAAAATGTTACTCTCATCCATTTCAAGAATCCATTGATTCTTGTAATCAACGAAAAGAGTACCATAAATAATTTTGCTATATGCAATGGGTTAATATCCGTTCCGGCAAAACTTGTTAATCTCCGTTCGAAACGTAATCATGATCAGCAATCAGCAAGCGTGTTAACTTACGCACTTGCGTATCATTTAACTGACACGCATAAAAAATACAAAAGTGTTTTCTTTTCGGAAGTAATTATGTCGGCACAAACGATTCTAGTTGGACTATCTATTGACCCAAATCGAATAAGTGATCAATTTCGTAGAAAAGACGCGGTGAAATTATTGGAAAAGGGTCTCCTCAACTTTTTTCCACAGCTAAAATTGATCTTTGAAACAAACACATCCGATGGATATTTGTGTGTTTTCTCACAAAATGACACGATTTTTCTCAACGTTCGTTTCTTCAACCACGGCATCATTGCCATTAACATTGAATATTTTAAAAACGACATCGAACAGCCGCTAGTGACGTTTGATGTAAGTGTTTATACAGATTTGTTATTACTCAGTCAATTGTATGTTTCGAGTTTACTTTTAAACGCGAAAAAAAATACTTGACTAGCGAACGCTAGCATCAAATAAGAATAATTTTTGAAGTGATAAGAATACTTTGTTTTAGTTAACGCGGCAAGTGCGAAACCACTTGGAAAAAACCCTAAATGCAATTGGCCATGCTTATCCACCTATACATAGGAGTCAAATTAGAAAATATTTTCTATCGTCGGGTGAATTTCATTTCTTCTTTATTAACAAAGACTAAGTAACAAAGAATAAGTTTTTATATTATCGAACTTTTTATTTCTCTAAAAAAAGATGATCGAATTTTCGAATTCGATATCGACAAGGTCATATTTGAAGGTACCTCACCATTTCAAAAGATACAAATTGTTCATTCGAAAAGTTTGGGAAATATTTTGGTTCTTGACGAGCTTCAAAGTAAGGCTTCATTTATTTGAATATTCTACTATTTAAAACAAAATCCCAAATGAACAGATATTGCCGAATCGGATCTGATCTACACCGAAACATTGATGCAGCGTGGCATTGAAAATTACGAGGGCAAAGAAATTTGCATCCTCGGCGGTGGCGACGGTGCTCTCTTGTACGAGTTGTTGAAGGAAAAACCAAAGTATGTCATAATGCTTGAAATTGATGAAATGGTGATGCAGGTGTGCAATAAATATATGAAGTCAATTTGTGGCAACGTTTTGGAATTACGAAAAGGCGAACATTTTGAAGTATTCAAATTTTGTTTTTGAATTGTAATGAATTTTTTTAAATCAACATTCTTTTCGTGGTATTTTCCAGATTATCGTTGAAGATTGCATGATTTATTTGGATAAATTTATCAAAGAGAGTAAAAAGTTTGATTATGTGTTTGGCGACTTAACCGATATCCCAATATCTGACGCACCGTCCAATGAAATATGGAACTTTTTTCATTCAATTCTTGAGCATTCGTTCAAAATTCTAAAACCAACCGGAAAGTATTTGACCCACGGAAATGGCATCAATAGTCCACATTCATTGAGTATGTTTGAAATGCAGTTGGAGAAATTGGATCCCAAGGTGAAATTTACCAGATCAACTGCATTTGTACCGTCATTCATGGAAGATTGGGTCTTTTATCAAATCGCATTTGACAATATATGATTTGATGACATTTTTACGCGATTGGATTTGAAATATAGTTGTTTTCATAATGAAATATGTTTTTATTTTAACAAAGTTACTCTCTTCCGCCTTTAGCCATTAGTCATTGATTTTTAGTCACAAAAATGGTCGGTAAATACAAGATGCTATATGTAAGATGCTGAAATTAATTCTAAAATGCTGTTCACAAAAAAAGTTGGTTTAATTTCAGTTGTTTATTGGAAAAAAGAGTACCAAAGCCTCATTAAAACCTGACTATACTATTAAAATGATGATCTGCGACTTGAACCTGTCAAGGTAAAAACTGCACTATGTCCCTTTTGTCGGGCTGTGATGCATTGTTGATAAATGCCAAAGATGCATCAGTGACTACTCCTTCCAATATTGGATTTATAATATATACACACTCGTTGTATGTATTTACTTCTGTACTCTTGTCTACAAAAGCTACTCGACTCTTTGGCGCATAAGGTATTAACTGATTAATTTGTTGTGCTATATGTTGTAATGTTCCCATAAAAATTAGCCCAAACAATTCTCGTTTGCATTCCAATACATTATTCTTAAAATTGTCCGTTGCAGTATTCATTTTCTCAAATGCGCTGAGTATCTTTGACAAATTTTTGTCGGGAACGCCATTCAGTAGCTCAGGTGCCAAATCTCCTTTGTAGTCCAGAAGAATGCCATTCGTAGAGATACCTGCAATACGTTATTCGTATAACCACGAATATTATCATTTAACACTTCAATTTCAGTTGCGATTTCATTAAAAAGTGATTTCATGACGCTGTTCCTGTGTCCCATACTTGCACTGTAGACGTCCACATTTGTGTTGCCAAAATACAATTTTTTTATGTCAAAATATAAGTTTTCATATTAATTGAATGATACTGACTGATCATATTTCGTTAGGAATTATTCCACATTTATGATCATTTTCTATATTTAATTTTTATTTCGATTATTTCTATTCTTTTTGTCATTACAAAAACCACAATTTTGTTGAATAAATGTGAGTTTTGCTTGAGTGAAAAAATATGTCACTGTATAAATTGCACAACAAACAGACATTTTTAATTCAGACTCTCTGTACATTCATATAAAATTTATAAAGCTTTCAACATATTATAGATTTCTTGCTCCTGCATATTTGAAAATATATCACGGAAAGTACGCTTTTGTTCACAGCTGAGACGTTCATAAAAATCTTTACAGGCCAATATAAAAAGTGTACGTTGCCGTATTGCCACACACTCACTGGTCGCGTCTTTATATTTAATTGGAAGCGATGCGGATGTTGATGTCAATATATCGTGTCTCTTGTTCATTTTATCACGTATAGAATTGTTGAAAATCGCATTGTAATCGGCCAATACTTGTGGAAATATTTTGATAAGACTCAAATTAATTGACGATGATATGAAAATTACAATCAGGTACCACATAATTTTTGGCGTTGAAAATGACAAAAAATTTGGCAATGAGCACAGTAACCAATCTTGTAACAGTGGTAAATAGGCCGAATCAATAGCCGAACGGAATACCTGAAATGATAAAAAATAAAAAATAATCGAAAAAAAAACATTTAAAAAAATCAAAAATAAATTGTTTACCTGAAATACGAGTGTGGCTATAACCTCGCAGTGTGGTTGACTAACTGTCAAAAACTCTTTAATCACTTTGGTTAAAAGTTCTTTTGGGGGCACCAAATCGTGAGTCAGTTGACATAGCGCATAGCCATAAATATGTGCACCTGGCGATGTGGCCAATTTAATGCGCTGATAAAATATTTCAATTTTTTCCGTTGTTTGCATTATTACCTCTGGCTCGTCTTGCACAATTCCATTGCACCGTTCAGTGTTTTCTAGCTGCTCATTGGAACCTGTAAATAATACCCATAAATATTTGAATTAAACCAAATCACGTTGAGATGAAGTGACAGAAGGGCCAATCACATACCAATGTACATGCATGTCATCAATAATTTCAGCGCTGACAATGAAAACTGTTCATTTTCTAACTTAACCAAATCAAGGGCAAGCCGCTCAATTTTTTGGTGGTAATAATCTGTAGCTATTTTGGAAATTATCACACGTTCCAGACCCTATGTAGAAGAGACAAATGGTCAAAACCAGAACCAATGACAAATATATTGTAAGGACATACATGAATGATACATAAAAACAGTGTCAAGGACGTTGTTCGCTTAAGCACATTATTCGCTGACATAATTATAAGTCCGAGTGCTGTTTGATTGGCCATCATATCACAATCAGGAATAAACTTCGATGTCGTTTCTATGACGTAAAAGTTTAGCGTCCATACAAGTATCGCGTGCTCATTGCTGAACGATAGCGAACTAATAACAATTTTTAACGAAAAAAAAAATGAGTATATGATTGAGAATGTGATTAAATTTCAATTAACCTTTCTTCGATGAGCCCATGATGGGTTATATAATTACTAATGAACGTTCGAAGCAATAGTATCTCTTCACTTAAACTTCCTATCGTGGTGTTGCTTTTAATGCACGACTCAAAAATCAATAGTACACCTCTAAGCGCTGCAGTACGCACGAATAAATGCGAACTCTTCAGGTAATTTCCAAGAACGAGGGGATGACACAAATGATTTATATCTTGCACGGATGGTATCAGAATGGCGTACGATTTACACAAACAGTATGCGATATGCTATATACATTAATAATATTTGTTTGAACATTGTATTAATTCAAGTCCGAATGCTGATTGACTCTCTTGTGTAGAGATAAATGTCAGCTAAAAAAACGCTTCTTTTACCTGATGGGCTATTGCATTTTCTTTCGGTATTGATTCGTGCAATTTATTCATAACATTTTTAATCCAATGAAACTGTTCACGATTTTCACATAGCTCGGCAAATTTCACAATATGTGGCAAAATCTGGATGCTATTGACCTGCATTTTAATTTCATTCAAGCAAAATGAATAAAAAAAAAACCGAACAAAAGATCATCAAACAAGCAAACCTCAAGAAGTTGCGTAAGAACATCGAATGTTAATTGAATGCTGCTGTTGAAATCGATAGCCGACGCATCCAAGAAATGTTTCATATTTTTAAGCTCAATATTAATACTTCGCGAAGCTGCTGGTTGTCCCTCAATGATATGCCATATCACATTCAAATCGTATTGTTGCGAATGAAATGTCTCCGTTCCAATGATATTATTGGTGGGCACATCGCATCGTTCCAAATTTGGTAGATAAAAGACAGACGGTGGCCGCATCAATTCGTTTTGAATCCCGTGTAACTTTCGCAAACTGTTTGATATTACGAATATGTTCATATTTTGAGTTTTACAAATGAAATCAATGATTTTTTACCTTATTGAATCGGCAATGAGTCGTTGCTGCCTGGGTACATGATGAAACATGCCATTCAGTCTATCTCCAATGTTGGGATACATTTTACATGAGATTAACAACTCCAATAAGGCCGATAGGCACACATTTTTAATTTGATATTCCTCTTGAGCATCTGAAATTTATACAAGACTATTTTAGCGATCTGATTATTTTCGGATTGGCACACAATATACTTACCAACAATATTTTCATCATTGACTTTATTTATGAGTAAAAGCAACGACATGAAAAACTCCTCAAAATGCTGACGTAATGGAAATCCGAAAATGTTTATTCTGAAAGTGAAAATTCTCCATTTAGATATGTTTTATGGTGTATAGAAAAGGGTGATGTTACCTTTTCAGAAACTTCTCAACGATTTCAATTTCATTTAAGCAATCAATCGGAACCGATTGAAATGTGGTGGTTTGGTTTGCACTCTGTTGCCAATCAAATGAATTGATAATTTCTCTCGGTGTCACAGCATAGAAATAGAATGATTCACTGCGCAAAGTGGCCACTGTTAATGATAATACGGTATCTTTGAATGTGTTCAATTGATTGGCATTCTGCTGTGTCTTTTCCTCTTTCGGGTCGAAGCAATTTTCGACAAAAACACCCAAAAATATTGCTCTTGCATATGACAAATCTGCTGTGTCTGTTTTATTGAAATCAGTTTGTGTTCGTTCGTTAAGTATTGTTTTCAGTTGATTTTTCTCCAAAAATAATTGGCTGGCAAAATTTTTTCGAATAATTTCGTACAGAATGGTAAGTAGCCGATTGAAAAAATCATGACTTTCGTTGGTGGCAAAAAAATTATTCGATTCATTGAAGGTGGCCTGCGTTCTTAATATATGATTTATACAATTGCATGCAATTTCCAAAAAAGTTTCATTCACCGGTAAATGTTCGATTGAATTCAAACAAATCGAAGAAAATCGAACAAGTCGCTGGAAGCTCAACATGCGAAACATATGCTCATCCAGAAACTTATTTACAAATGACACCTCGGCGTAAATCATACATTGTTGTTGCAATTCAGCTAAACACTCTAACAACACCGAAACTGCTGTCATGACCTCTTTCAATTGAATGATTGTGTCATGATCCGTAGTCTGAGTTGCATTAAGATTTTCACTATTTTGCTCAAGTTTTGCGAAAATCACGTCCATTTTATTGCACAATGTGTTTATTGACTGTTTCAAAATCGGCGACAATTTCAAATAGTTCATGTGAGCATTATGCTGGAAACAATCATGTTTAAACTTGGACGTCATAGTTTCAAATGAACACTGAATTAATATCGGCAATAAATGTACGTCAACATCGCCATGAGATTGTTCAAATATTTTAATGAGCTTTTGTTCTAATTTAACTTCAGACAAAATTTGGAATATACGCCGATTGTTTATGTCCGATTTCATAATATCGATAGCCTGGAAGAGAAAAATGAACTTCGATTTGGATTTCGCGGACCTTGAAAAATGCGAATCGAAATGATTTTACCTTATTATGAAACCAGTCTTCATTTATCGGAATATTAACATTCATTTCATCGGATGCTGGCATTTTCTCAAGATTTTCCGCAAGAATCTCCTCGATGTGTTTTGAAACCAAAGAAAACCTACGACAAAGTTCAAAATCATTTTTATCGTTTTCAATGAAATTTTATAATTTGTGTGACTTACATGTCATGATGTTGGTACATCGCCTTGAATTTGTTGAGCGAGGCAATAAGTTCGGTTTGAGAGTTTGTAGTATCATTGAGATGGACAAGTTTATTTCTCAAAATGGAAAACGAACGACGTGCGACTGGTGAACCCTCTTCGAAAATGACTGTTGTCTCTAAGAGATGGTTTGTGCTCAGTAATGTGAATTTTTCGTCACACACTTCGATTGCATCCAGAAAAAGGAAGAGAATATTCTGTAAAAAACAGCAAACAAATATATTATACAGATATTCGATGAAGAGAAAGTTGGTGTCATTCAAGCGTACCTTTTGTTGAATATTCTCTTGTAGCATACAGCTGAGTTTGCTCAATATCAAATCAATGAAATCGCCGCTTTTGACTGTGTTTACGATGAATTTTGAATTGATAAACAAAATTTCTATAAAATAATTCTGCAGAAGAAAATCGATAACGACATGGTCCAGCTGAAACATATAAATACTTTATTATGATTGCGTATCTTCAGACTATACCGAATATCAAAATATTCATTTTGACAGAGTTTTTCTTTAAATGACGAAAAACCACCAACAAAATATACTTACAGTTTTCGAAGTAAGCGTTTGAATTAAGATCGATGTAACACATTGATCATATAATGTTCTTGCTCTTTCGTGATTTTCTTGGGCCTTTTTCATTATTGCGTCAACGAAAACGGACGTTTCATACAAATCAAAAATAAAGGCAAATAGTCTGTTGGCAAAATTCATTTTGATTGTACACCAATTGGTTCGCTGTGAAATATTCGATGAATTGGCTATTGATGGTAGATTCTTCATAAAATTCAATACAATTTCCAAAAATTTCGAATCAACACCGAAGTAACTTTTAAAACTCTGCGCCGTTTCATTGTAGTTACGTAAAATAATTGTGATCGCATTCAAATAGCATTCCAGTATTTGTAAGAATTCTATGATTTTACATAGATTGCCTTCAAACAGTAAATTATATTCGAAACCGGTGTAACTGATACTGGATATCAAGTCATTTCGAATACTTTCGGCCAAAATATTCACAGCAGTTGCATCCAATTTATTGGCCACACAGGCGAGAACGGTACTTTCATCGGTCACCTCCGAAATACACTCCAAAACTATCGATTTTACTGCCACGTCATCCAATATCTGTATAAATATCAAAATTATTGAGAAACATTAATTCGAATACGGTTTTTGCATAATTTTAAAAAGATTTTTCACTTACCGAATCACTTCGTCTTTGAAGCCGTGACACAAGTCTCAAGCAATTTGCCTTTTCTTGGATCAAATACGGTCGAATGTGGGTGCACATTTTTCGCAGTAAATGATAGTCATCCAGTGTTGTTACAAGAACCTTTTGATCACTTAATGTGTGTAATAAACATTCAGCCAGCTCTGCATGGATTTCCTTTGAACCGCTCGTTTCCTTCATCAAAATCATGCAAATCATTTTTTTCACCTGCAACATCAAAAGATATGAATGAATTTCTTTTCAAAAAAGAGAGATGAAGATTTTTTTTTTTTTTAATCGAAGTAGTTAACCTTGATGGAATCGATGAATTTCAACAGCATACTAAATACGACCTCTTTTTGCGTATTCTTTTCCTTTGTATTCTGTTGACTATCCTCAACAGGTTCGTTATCGATGCGCCGTGGAAAATAAATTTCATACGATAATTGATATAGAGCTTCAACCGAACCATTTTTTGTGATGCTATTTGCCAGCAAATTATCGGTGATATTGATAATCTTCGGTATTGTCATTTGTGGTTTTTCTTTTTGTTTTGCCAAATAAAAGAGAATCTTGATAATTTTTGGTGTTAAAATGTGGCTATTTCTGTAAATAGAAAAAGATAACAAAAACATTTCAAATTTCGATCAATTGTTTTTTGCATTCCATCTAACTACCTAATGATTCCCGTTTCAATCGATTCAATTAACTTGAGAAGAAATTCCATGAAAATATTGTTGGCATCAAGTAGACAATAGTTTACTTTTAACTGTAACACTTGGCACAACATCTCTAAAACATATGATTGCATTTCCGAATCGGATTTAGTAAATAGCTGCAAAATTAAATTCAAAATCAATAAGATTGATCAAAATGTGTGATAATAATTATACCTTTAAGCATTGTATCACAATTGGTTCAAATATTTTGATATTTCGATGATCTGAATTGGTTTTTTGTTTTTCGGGTGTTGACGTGGATGCCAAAAAATTGATTAATTTTGATCCAGCATGACTGGGTGTTGTATTAACACTGGTTTTCTGTGGCACTGGTGTTTGGCATCGAATTTCATCCAAATAATCGAACATTTTATGCGGTGCCATCGTTTGTATGCGCTCATAATCGAAGAGATTTTCATCGATTTTCCAATTTGGATAGGTCATCAAAAACATATTCCGAATGAGATGCTTGATGCATACCACCGACATTTTTGGCTCGTAAATGAGTGTTGTTTTGATATAAATTAAAATCTCATCGAAAAATGATGTCGATTCGGTGTCGGTGAATGGTTCCATTATTTCAATTAATAATGCCATTGTACGAAGGCACACTCGTAGCAAGGAGAATAGTTTCAAATCGATTTCCTCGTTTATTGTGATCTGATTGCGGCGAATGAAATAGAAACGTTATTTAAACTCAAAGGAGAAAACATTTGAATTGAAAGTTACCTTGTAATTTTCGTAAATAATTCGAAGTATTTTGTAAATTTTCAAGTAAAAATAATCATTTCCAAAATATCCATAGCTATTAAGCAATTGAACTTCTTTGCTATTCACAAAAAGATCGGCTTTTTGGCCTTTTGGAATGAAAACCGGACGCTTGTTAATCAATACATTATGATAAATGCTCAACAGCTTCATGACATGTCCCAGCAGAGATGATGTGATCGCTTTTCTCTGACCATTGGCATCGGGTAGTTTTCTTAGATTCATTGCGGCCAGTAAATTGCTTGATATGGTGAGCAAGTCGCATTGACTCGACAAATCAATTCCGGTTGGGTAATTTGAAATCAAAAGCTCAACACATATGTCTAACACATTATATTCCGACCAAATTTCTACGAATTGAATTGGACTGAATGAATTGATTGTGTTAAGCAAACACTTTGTGGCACCTAACTGAAATGTTCAACAAAAAAAATTGGTCAATCGTTTGTAATATTGCAGCAATCAATCTTAAATCTTACCAATTGTTCGGTCGATTTTAAATCAAATAGCTTATTGGTCAAATCGTGCAAATGTTTTCCCAAAACTCGTTTCAACTGTCGATGGCCAACATCGCCTAATCCTGACTGATATCCAGTTAATGTTCCCGTTGAATTGACCATTGAAAATGGCACCTCATTTGATAGTGTTTCAGTTACAAATTCAATGGTCAATGTATCACTCGCATGCTTATGGGCGACATTTGTTTTTCGCATTGCTTGTGATAGATTGAACTCAAAAATTGCGGTGGCCGCCTCATTTCGAATTCGGGCATCGGTGTCTTTCAACATCGCATACATGTGTGACACAAAGAGATTCTGTGAACCGAAACGATTTTAGTATTTTGAAAGGGAGCGAATATTACTTCATATGTTCCTACCTTGTACTCTCGACCTTTATCCAAACCGAAAATCTCTTCAATCGCATCATAGTTGATGGTTGCAATAAATCGACAATACTTGTTCTGAATGACCCAATATTTGTTTTCGAAGACAAGCGGCAGTTTATCGAGTATTTCTTCCAACAATGATATCGATGTGGAAATATGACAATATTCGATTGGAAAATCTTCGGTACAGGTAACAATTGGTTGCATACAAGCGTCACCTCGATAAAACCAAGACGATCGATGATCCAATAAAATGGAAAAAAATTTCTCCAACGAAACCAGCGATTGTTTGACAACGGTATGGATTTCATCAGACAGACCCTGTGAATAATATTAATTATTGGTAAAATTCCTCAGCCAAATAAAAAGGTTTTGCATTTGATCCATACTTACTTTTATCAAAATATTAAACAGTACATTAAAATTGAGAAATCGATATGTGGACGCGATTTCAAGATGTTCAAAAAAATTTGCAATCGATTCACATTCGTTTAGTACACTGAATAGAAAATTTCCGGCTACCAATTGAACATTTGCTCGTAAAATCGGATCACTGTGATTCCAAAATAGTAAAATATCTTCAACAAATTGTAATGATCCATCGTCGGTTATTGATTGAATGAGTGCTTGACTGTTGATTGTTGATTTTTCGTTTGTATTTTGGCTGGTTTCGGTCGTAATATCAAGATTTTTGTACGACGGTTTTGAGTCCAAAATGTCTGATTTCGATAGCAAATCCGATAAATCACCGATTAGTTTTTTTTGCGTTCGTCGATTATTGTCGGCGCCAATATTATCCGAATTAAGTCGTGACAATAGGACATTATCGGCACTCTTGCTAAGCGGAAAGAAAAAGTCAAAGTATGTATTTGGTACTTTGCTATTTTCACCAAAATGATCGTCCTTTATATTTAATTGATCGGCCTGATCGTTATTTGGTTTCGTTTTTAATGGTGAATTTTTTTCGGATTTCGAACATATCGATTCTTCACTATCCGACTCATGCTCAAATTCTAAATTTTCGGGCCCGTTGTATTGAAGTGAAAGTAACAGTGTTCGTGGACATAACGCGACGCAATGTCCAATTACAGCCAATGAGAGATTCTTTATTGAGACACGTACATCACAATCGTCGATCAATTTGTATGGTACACCGACCAATAAAAATTTCGACGCAATCAATCGTACGGTATAGTAAATTAACGGTTGATTTGAAATACTACCGATGAGCAATTCACGATCAATGGTTTCAAAATGAACGGTTGACGCAGCATCAATTGTTTGATCCATATCATCGGATTTTTCTCGATTCATTTCATCTGCTTCCAATCGAATCGTTGCAATCTCTTGTTCGTTTAAGATTTCAATTTCCGGAATTGAATCATCGGTTCTATTAAGCATATCAAATGCAGATGAATTTATCGATAACATACTGCCATCGGATGTTTCCGAAATATTTACGTCCGTCTGATTTAGATCGTCTGCCAAATTTTCAATCGTACTTGATTGTGTATCGGATTGTTGACCCAATGAACCAACGCGAAAAAATTTCGTAACACTTTCTGAAATGATAAAGAATAATTTCGTTAATTTTCAGTTCAATTCAACGAGATGAAAGCGATACAAACTTACCCGTATTCGGATGAATCAATGTATTCAAAAATGATCCGATCGAATCGGTGGACTTTTGACTCTTCAATGGATTTGATGTGGGTGTTTTTTTGATAGCCGGTGAATTTCGTCCGGATAATTGAACCAATGATTCATTGCTTTGGCACAATTCAAAATCATTCAATCGCAATGAATCCAATTCAATGTCACTGCCAGTGAGTAGTCCCTTATCGTCGACAGACGCATTATGAGCTGTTACATAATCTAACACATTTGATATATCCGACTCACTGTTGTCCAGCTCTTTTGTCATCGTACTCGAATGCACATGACTGCTTAATTTTTTCATTTTCGCCACGTCGCTTGGCGACGATATTAGTTGATTTTTTGACGATGTGTCAATTGATGGTGTCGATAATTTACGGTGAAAAATTTGATTTTTCAACGAACGCTTTTTACATAATACTTCCATATGAATTAATTTATCATTTATCAATAGGTTTGATAGCTGCGGTTTGGAATGATTTAAAATAACACTAAGACATTCTAATGATGCATTTATAATGGTGTGATTGCTGTCACTCAATAGATGCAAACATAGTTCATAAATTTCGATGATTTTTTGAATGACATATAGCTCCAGTGAAATGGTTGTCAGTAATTTCGGTAGCAAAATCCGAAGTAAACCAAGCGCACCGACAATTGTATTCAATGTAAAATCTTTCACCAGGTTTTCTGTGTGAGACAAAAAGAGAGAAAGAGAGAGAGAGATGAGTAATAACAGCAGCATTATCGAATCAAACTCATTTACCGAGACATAATGTAAGTGCATGTTTAGCCATAACATCCGGTCGTCGTGCATGTTCAATTAATGTCATAACATTTGACGCTGAACACCGTCGTTTCACTGGACACTCTGAACTGATGGCATCTTTCAAGAAAAACTGAACGCATTTCTTATTAGATGTGTGAGTTCAGATAAAACATCAACAACACTCACCTCAATCAAATTGGAAACTTCATTTTCGGTGAGACTGATTTGAAAAAATGTGCAAAATTTATCGAAAAACTGTGAAAGTGTTTCAATCAGCTGTTGTTCCTTTCGTTGTGAAATAGATAAAATGCATGGCAATAGATTCAGTGCATACGGTTTAACCTTGCGTTGTTTTATCATGTGGGCGTAATGTCCAAAATGATTTAATGCGATGCGTAGAGAACGATCATTACCATTACGTTTTATCTCTTGAAACAGATCATATTGAATGCGAACGACATTTGTTGGTGTTGAAAATCGAATCACACGATTTAAATTTTCTTCGGCACTGCAATGAAAAATATACATTCGTTTACATGTCGAATGCAAATGATTATTATCTCAATAGTAATCTACCTCATGCGAACAACTGAGTCGACATCCTCGCAAAACATTAACAAAATTGATACGGCATTGCTGACATAAACGAGATAATTTACATTTCCGCGTAATGCTGGCGATTGTATAGAGTCGGAAATTTGCGTGAATAATATCAATTTCTCTTTTTGACTGTGCGTGTGTATGTGTCATGAAAAGAACAGAATAAAAAAAATTCTTTAAATCATTATAATAAATCATTTCTGGGTCTAACCAAACGCTGACTAATTTGAAATAATCAGTAAATCATTGAAATGGCAACAATTTATGTTGATTTTTTTATTCCTTTTCTAAAAAGTGAATTCGCAAGTGTTTTGAATACAATGAATGATTCATATGTGCAATTCTATTGTACCTGCATTCCGTTGTTTTAAGCGAATCAATCGCTTTCTGAAATGTTGTCACTGCCATTAAACGTTCCATAACTTGTTCCACGCCACAACTACACTATGCTCTCAATCAAATTTTTTTGCTACTAATTGATTAAATATTTTATATTCGTCGTTCATTTGATGTGTTTTTCTTTCTAATTATGTAGATTTCTTCATTGCAAACAGAAAACTGTGGAATTGTTTTTATTGTCATTGGCTGATTGTCTTGCCCGAAACGTCAAAACACGCATACACACACTCGTACAGCCAGTGAAACAGACGGAGAAGTGTTGACGTTTCGTCACAACACTCACACATAGGTGCCACGTAAATGACGTATATGTATGTGGTATATGGTTCAATTTGAAATTGCGCCGCACATTAAAGTTATATGATTTGAATGATGATGATTGTCAAACGGTTACTAACCGTCAGTTTTTTATGCCGAAAATAAAATATTCCACGCATTAAATAAAAGAAAAATCAATTCGTGGAGAAATCAATAATAAGAATACTTGTTGTTTTTTTATCAATACCAATTTTATTGAATATAATTTTATATTTACACGTTATTTTAGCCTAGAGAACAGTTCCACCTTGATTTTTTTTATTTAATTGTTTCGAAAAAAATAAAATTCATATCGATTGATAAATCGATAAATACATTTTGCAAAACTCTTTATGTGTGTGAGTCAAATTCCCAAGTCAATTTAAATGTTCAATGAAAACAATAACCGTAAAAATTCATGAACATATTATATAAAGTCAAATTTTGTTCGATTTCATTCTCTCATTCTCTCTATCTCAAAAACTACACGCACAATTGAAAATCTAACTAAAAATCATCAGTACACAACATTCTACTAAATTTTGTTTTAGATTCCAATGCACCGGCCATACTTTTTTGCATCATTTGAAAAACAACAGAAAGATGCTTAATAATAAGGAAAATGTGTCTTTGCCAAAAAAAAATCGAATGCGATGCACCAATTGCTGGATTTTCAATGCAAAATCAAAAAACACCATTTATGAAAACACCAATCACACTACCGGTGAATGTTGTGCTTGAATTTATTTTTTTTACGTTTTTATTTGTAATATATTAATACGTTTGGAACATTCTAAAATACTCTACATTTTTCTCATACAATTGATAATGGTTCTTTTTCTCCATTCCACTCAACCCTCTTCCTCCCTTTCTTTCCGCCCTTGTCGTCTTAGCCAAAACGCATGATACACTCGCAAAAAACATAAACTATGCAAAAAAAATTATATGTACCCAATAATTGACTAATCTTAATAATCCAAATCTTATTAAATCTAAGATCTTTTGCAAATGTTCCACATTGTTTGTCTCTAAAAAAATGTATTTTTTTCTATTATTAATTTTTTTTTAATATGTCGTTCAATTTATGTTCCTTCGTTTCGTATTTTAAACCTTTTTTGATGAAAATGGATAAAAATTTGAAAAAATAGAGAAAAAAGGTCACATTTCCTAAACGAAATAGTTTAATTTATCAATTTAGTATATAATTGATAAAGAATCATGTCGATATACCGAACACCATTGTATTACGGTAATCACCATCGGCACTCATAAATAGGTTTAAATGGTAGCAAAAAAAAAGAAAGAAAAAGAAAAATGGAAAATAAAATTCAATTCTCTAGATTTAAATGGTAACCTTCGATCTGTTTATAAGAAGAAAAAAAACTCTTTTATCGAACATTATTTTGTTATTAATATGATAATATGTGAAGCGATGATTGTTTTTTTTCCTCTAATTTTTATTTGTTGAATTTGCTGATTATAATTTTATGCAATACAAGATTCAGCTATTGGCATACGCTCTCCATATCTCCCGCTCTCGTTTGAATGCAATTTTTATGTGTTTTTTTCTTCAATTCTTGTCATATGAGTATGTATAAGTTAAAACCTCGACCCAGAATTGCGAATTGTCACATATTTTTCGGAGTTTCCATTTATATTTACACGTGTTATTATTTGGTAGATCTCACTTAAGAAACAAACAAGAAAAATTTCTTTTTTTTATTGAATTACATTCCGTTTTGTTTTTTGTTCGGTAAAATAAATTGTTTGTCAATTTTAAATATTTTTTTCCTAACAGCAATAACTTAAAAAATATACCTATATGTACCATTTCCATATGTTTTACCTTTTTTTTATTTAAATTATTTAAAGCCTTTGTTTCAATTTATCCAAAGCAAAAAAAATATGATTTAAAGAGAGAAACAAAAAATTAGAAACAAATTACATAATAAGACAATGACGAAAATTTAAAATTTTTCTCTCAAATTTCTTTTTTTGTCTGTTGGCAAAACAGATACGAAAAAAATAAACAACAACAAGAATTTCAATGTTGAAATTAAATGAAGAAACAATCAAGGCTGTGTATGTAGATGTGTTTGTATATCAAATCAAAGAAAAAGATGAAGTCTAAATAAAAACTGTAAATTATTAATATAATTAATTAAATCAGATGTTGTGTGTGTATATCGTGTGTTTTTTTATGTTTAACCACGTTTCAGCCTCAACACGATCATTGTAACTGCCAAGAATATAGCGATCCACGTTAATGTTGATATAAAACCTAAATAAACTTCCTGCTCCATAATGCTCCAACCGCGTGTCAGCATGCATCGTAATGCTGTCGTTGCTTGAGTTAATGGCAAACAATAGGAAATATATCTGCAATGAAAATGAAGAATTAATTTATATATCATTTCGATCAAACTAACTCAAATATAGAAAACTCACTTTAGAATAAATGGCATTCCTTCGATGGGCCAAATAACACCGGATAACAGAAGTGTTGGATAAAATGAGCCGAGGGCAAGTTGTATGGCATTTCGTTCCAGTTCACAAATGGCTGATATAACAAAGCCGAAGCACATACCGCACATGCCTTGTAACAATGTCAGTATGATAACGCCAAATATATCGCCATTGCATGTGATTTCAAATACAAGAATCATGAAAATTAGAACTAGCGCCGTCTGACCGCACATCACCACAAATTGTGTGACCACATGCGAAAAGAGAATTTCAAATGGTGTTACACCAGCCACCCATGATCGATCGAGAAGACCCTGCACAAAAGGCAACAATTATTATTCATTCGCCGAAATTTTTTTAATAAAATTTAATTTTATACCTCTGTTCGTTCGATGATCAATGCCGACGATGTGAGAGCAACAGCCAAGAAGAAAACGATCCTATTCAAATGATAAATGTAACGATGTAAAAATTGTGCCATGGTATGATTCGATCTTAACTTACGTTAGAATTACACCGGGCGCAACAAAATCGGTAAATGATGGTGTGCTTGTTCCGTAAATTGGCTCCTTGAATTGAATTGGAATGTCACCCAATTTCGGATTATGGTCACAATCACGGAGCAATCCTTGTGCAAAGTCTTTGTACGTCAATTGCAGATCACGATTTAATAAAATTCCAATTTGCTGATTTGACATATCCAACCATACACGAATTTCCGATTGATCCAATGTTTCGTCGTCTGCATCTCGTCCTATATACACAAAATAAATCATCCAGTCAAAGAATTCGCAATTTCCTCGGAAGAGAGTAGTGACTTACCAAGAGCCATTCGAGCGACCAATGCATCGGTGAAATTTTCCGTGAAATAAATAGCACCCCATGCATGACCAACTCGTACCGCTTCGACAGCTGATTTCGGATCCGGATAATATTCTTTGATTATTGTTGAATTTAAATGACTCAGGTAACGACATGATAAATTCTCGAAATTACATCCCTTTTGGGTTGGGCAGTGCTGTATCATTACAGAGAGATAAAACAATTTTATTTTTAATTGTCCAACAAAAAGTCACTTTTCATTTTTGCTTACGATTGTATCGTTCATTTCCATGTTTGCTATGGCTAATCTTAATCCAGTTGGATCACGGCCAATGGCCAAACAGAAGAGAATAACTTGCATGACTGGTAACGCAAAAATGAATAGCATCACACCAACATTTCGCCACATTCGCAAAAAATTCTTTTGTAATAAGGCACGAATTTTTCCTCTGGATGTCAACTGTTAGAGAAGATTTCGATTTAGATAAAAAATTTAATGAAATAAAAGAAGAAAAAAAAAAAATCTTACATTGCAACATTCAGACATATCAGCTGTTGACAGATCATCATAATCGATGCCGCCATTTCGATAAACAGGTGCTCCACCGTTCAGCTGAAAATTTGTTAAAAATCGTTAGCCCCTTTGGAATTTGACATTAATCTATTATGCACGTATTTCGTTCAATTTTCTCTTTCAACTTAGCTCTTTACCTGATTATTACTATTGTTACTATGTGCTATAATTTGAATGTTGTTGTTATTTCGTTCCTAACGAATCGATGCGCGAAAAAAAGAAGAGTTTTATTAATGAATGCCCAAAAATGAATGTGCGACTAGACAAACATGTAGGTTTATTGATGCGCACCATATTTCCTATATGGACATGGTGCACTTTAATAAAAGTCTTTCAAGTCACATATTCATTTTGCATGCCAATTCGAACCAACTGGCGACCATTTGAAGCGCAAATCGATAAAAATGGGAAAATTTTTTCAAAATTTCCGATTTTCAATGTTTTATTTTATACCTGACTTGGAGGCGCACTGTGTGAAGTTTTGCTTGGTGACACTTGTGCCAAAGCTAGATCAGAACCCTGTCATTATGATCATTAATAAATGCATCATTATCATATTGAAATAAGATAAAATTAATAAAACGTATTCTAACGTTTTATGTGCGACAAATCGTTTCGTGTATGGGTATTTTGATTTTTCTTGACAGTAAATATACAAAGAAGTTAGACAAGAGGAATGTGATCAAATGGCGTTTACGTTAAACACACTGAGAGGTGGCACAATACATATAATCACAGATAATTTTTTTGTTTTTTTTTATGAATATTTAGCACGATATTAGTATTAGAGAGCATTATTAAACACATTATGCATGCGGAAATAGTATGAAAGTCTAAGAGCGAATGGAGAGACACAATAACAATAATTATAACAATCACAATAACAACAACAACAAACAATTATAATTCAAAAACAATAACAGAATATATATATTTACTAACTATTATTCATATCGTCAATTGAATGCATTTTTCATTGTGTGACAATAGATAATAGTATGGTGAAGAAAAGAGAGCGAGTGTTAAGTTATTATAACAAGTTAAAAAATGTTTGCTTTAAGGTGTTTTAAAAGAGAAATTGATGTTACATTTTGTCATCTGAGCAACGAGCAATGCGCAAATGAAAAATATTTATATGTAAACTTCGGGTGACAGTCAATTTCATGCATATTTTTAATTGCAATGCCTTGGTAATAATTTCGTATTTGGATTCTTTTCTTCTTTCAATCTTTTCATATGGCGGGCACAGAGAGAGTGAGAGAAAAACAAAGTAGCTTGCAACCAATGAACTTATTTCCAATGCATTGTACAAATGTGATAACATGAACAAAAAGAGATGATAAAACATACAACACACACATGTGATAAAGAAATAAAATCCAAAATGACACTTACCCCCATTGCAGAACCATTGTGATCATTGATAAGTACTTCTTTGCTTTGATGGAAATTCAAACCTACGACACCACTATCTTGACTGATATAAACGGGTGCATCTTTTTTATTGCCAAATGCAAGTGCGGATAGTGATAAATTGCTAATGTTCAATTCGTTAACGGCATTGGTGGTTCCTTGTTTCCGTGACAATTGTAGAAAAACATCTTCCAAATTTTTGCAACGGTAGGTGGTTAACAATGCAGTGGGTGATTCTTCGGCGAGCAAACGTCCTGAACGCATTAAACCGATCTATACCGTACATGGATACAAACGAATAATTATCTATTGAAAAAAAAATTGAATTGCTTGTTCACATACCGTGTGTGCTTGTCTTGCTTCTTCAATGTAATGTGTTGTGATAATGACCGTTTTTTGGCCAGCTTTGGTTATATGTACAAGATGATTCCAAATACTTTGTCGTAACAATGGATCGACACCGACGGTCGGTTCATCTAAAATCAATAGTTCTGGATCGTGCATAAGCGCAACGGCAAATGAAACACGTCTCTGTTGGCCACCGCTCAAATTTTTGACCAAACGATTTTGTGACGGCAAATCTAAGAATTCCAACAAGAATCGCAAACGTTCGCAAATCTCTTCGGTTTTCATTCCAAAAATCCAACCGAAATACATCATTGTCTCTTTGATCGTGAATTCACCATACAATGCAATTTCTTGTGGCATGTATCCAACACGTTTGCCGGGAACACCAGAACCTGTGTGCATGCGAGAGAGAGAGAGAGAGAGAGAGAGAGAGAGAGAGAAAAACCCGAAGCGGAAATTTAGTACATGCATTTTATTTTTAGGTTTTTCATTTATTTGCGTGTTTTGGCTTACCTTTCGTGCCTGGTTTGCCACCCAATACATAAATTTCGCCAGAGTTTAATTTGCGTCGTCCCACAATGCATGATAATAATGTTGTTTTCCCACAACCTGAGGCACCCAAAAGACCATATCTTCATTTGAAACAGAAACAAAAGAAAAAAAATATGTATTCACGATAAATATCTTCAGAAATGTATAAAATCGCCTTCAATCGATAATTAACATACGCAAAATTATCAAATATCACAAAACGTGTAACGCAGCCAGCAAATTGTTGCGCACTAATGCGTGATATCATTTAATTAAGTTTTAAAATGAAAATTGATCGACACGGACACATGTTGCCGCATACTTACTATGTGTAAAGTAGCAATTTATCATTTTCAATACAGAAACTATTTTGTAAATACAACGCATATCTTGACCGACCAAAAAACACAAAACAATTGACAGTTACCGTAACATGGTAACAAGAATGAAATAAACATTTTTTTTTTCTTCATTTTTTCAAATACATAAAATGTGTACATATGTACAAAATTATGACAGAAAAACTAAACAGCAAACATACAGAGTGATGATTTAGTTTTTCTTTGCTGTTCGATGACAAAGAAGCATTGACCCACATATAAGCAAGTTTTATTATATATTTCGTACGCCTTTGCCTTGAATATGTTTCATGAAATAAGTTATCACAGCGCGAGAGAGTGAACACAAATAAAAAATGCTACAAATGGAGTCTATGGCACGTGCACACACATGTGGATAAGGGAAGGGAGACAGCGAATTTAACACACACACAGAGATATACTTACAAAAAAAAAAAAAAAAACAAAAATAGGAAACGCAACACTCACGCACAAACCAAAATATTTCGCATTATATGACCGATCATACTTTGTGTGACATAATACATACAAATTAAAAATGACTTAAATTGATGATAAAAAAATGAACATTTAATTGTGTATCATTGTCTATTTCAAGCTTGAATAACAACAAGAACCAACCACAGTACGAATCAATGGAGTCAATGATTTTTTTTTTAATAAAAAAAGAGTCGACAATTATTGAGGAAAAAATGTCATCCCATTTGAAAGATGTTTGGAATATTTATTTCGCGTTTCTTTTTTTTTGTTCGAGGTGCGAGGGCCATTTCGAATGACAGATAAGCGCTTTATCTTCGTATTTTTTCTTCCACTCATTCAAATGAGCTTTCAAATGAATAAGATCATGAATCTGCTAATTGTTATGTATGAAAATTGAATCGGGTGTGAACTCTTGTTTACTCATTACAATTCTCATTCAGTTTATTTCATTCTGATGAAGTGAAAAGGTCAACGAAATTGAACCTCCGCATATCTTTTATATTCTTCAATCTCGGATATTTTCTAATCATTGTTCTCATTAAAAAAGTACAACTTCCATCTATCGTTTGATTGTTATGATGATGATGACAAATGTGTATCTAAGAAATAAGCAGCGTAATTATTTCATCAGAAATTCACGTCATTAAATCAGTCAATTGCGAGAAAGAATATATGCGTCTTTAAAGTCATGAAATCGGGTTTTTCCACCATAGTAACAAAAATCCATGTGTTTGTTTGACCATCTGACCATATGAATGCTTTCAACTGTGAACTCAACCGCAGATCTAATTTAATGTTTGCTTATCAACAGAGAGAATCATTTGTTAAGAGTCATTCATTGAAGCACAAGGAAAAAAAAAACGAAGATATTTCCTATTTCGATGGAATTTTTTTCATGTATTTTATGGGAAATGGCAAAGGTCTTTTCATATATATACGTAGTGAGACGTTTTTTTTTATACGAAGAACGAACGTTTTTTTTTTCGTGACTTCACACGTGTATGTTTTAACGAAATCGTTCAATGTAGCTTTTCTCCTTTATCAATGGTACATTCACTGATCCACCAGCAGATAAGCAGCAAATTTCTTCTTCATTGTTTGCACATGTTTAAGGGAACGATGATGCGCACGACATGCGGAAGTGTTTTTTTCTTTTTCTTCACGTCTAACATTGATGCATAGTTTTGTGGCTTCGTGCTCACTATACATAAGCTGTAATATATGATTGATCACAGATTATGCGGCTTTTACTTTATTCGAATCAAACGGAATTTTTTTGGATAAAATACCACAATTTCATTCAAATTGAAATTTATGTTTGTTTACTTAAATTGAAAAGTAGACTGCGATCAGTTTCAAACCAATGAAAGCTGATCCACGTGTTGTTTTTTTTGTTTCGATAAGGTGTGGCGTCAATCAATTGTCTATGTTTGTTGCAAAAAAAAACTTAACTACAAAAATGCAAACTTACATTGTTCCTTTTGGTACAGTCATATTTAAATTAATCAGGACTTGATTTGGTTTTGATTTGCTGCCATATTGTTTGAAGGCGTGTCGCACAGACACCGCATTCTGTTGTCGATTCCATGTTCCACCGTCGTCGATGATCGATATATTTGTATCACTACCCCTGTAAATAAAAATAAAACCAGAAAAACATTAGTTCATTCCATAAAAAGATTTGAATAGATTCATTAATACAATCAAACATGAATTAATCTTAAAATAGCCTCGGAGTAAAAGAGCAAAAAAAATACATGAAAAGATAACCACAAAAAAGAGATTCCAAAAATTAATTTTTTTTTTTGTTTTTGAGCATAAAAAAAGTGTGCGTCACCAAAACAATGACAATTTTCATGACTCAATGACGTCTAAATGCCAGCTATCGTATCTTTTTCTTTCTACTCAATTAATACAATTGAACATAGGATGAAAATTAGCAACATTCATGCTTTTCCTTCCTTCTTTGGTAGACCAACGATTTTATAAATGATAAAGCCCACAGTTTCCGGTACATTTGACATGTGGTTGTGTGTATGTGAGAGAGCGCGAACGCGCGTTCACGCTCTTGTACGAGAATTAAGAAAAATATACGGGAAAAATGTATGTAATAATAATAATCGTCATAGAAGGCAAAATATAAAAAGTCGACAAGTAACTTAGCCAATTGTCATAATGAAAGGTAATATAATGTGATGGTCAACTGGCTTTGACGTCAGAAACATTAGAAAAACAAAAACATTTTAATGAAAATATTGCATATTGTAAAATTTCTCGTTCGAACAAGAAGAGAAAACGGCCTAGTCATTTGCGACCCCCCAATATATTTTCAATGTGCCAAAAAACCACAAATTCTACAGTAAATTCTGTTCTAAGATTGATTTTGGCCATTGGATAATATAACTGCGGGCACAATTTGATGAATGGAAACCGATGGAAAATATCGTTTCAATTGTTTTGGATACAAAATAAACGAGAATGAACTAAAGTTCAAAAATTGTTTAGCTCATTATCGATATGGGTGTGTGCGTACGTGCTCATTGACAAAGGCTAGGGTTCAAGTAGAATGTCTATTGGACGCGAATTGCTGATTCAAAAGACTTCAATGATCAACAAACACTTGAACGAAAAACCGACAATCGACAATTTAATTTACACCAACAACAACGTGCATACTTCAAATCCAAGAACGAAATGAGCAATTGTATAAGGGCCGATGCGAGACAAAATGCTTTAAAATGCCACATAAAATTTAATGAATCAATACAAGCAATTTTGTAAAAATGTAATATTTATTTACGGCCAATTATAATAAATACAAGCAACATTGCACACACGTAGTGTTGTTTTATGTCTTCTTCAATGATCTGGAATTCTTTGTTGATGACTGTGAGCGATTTGCATTTTTTTTTTTTTGGTTTCCATATTTCTTCTTCGTGTTGGCGATTTTTGATACCGTAAAAAAAGTGTCGATAAAACAATAACCTTAACAATACCAATTACTGAGAAGAAGCGGAATAATAAAAAAAGAGTATGAAATAAAGCCATTTGTAGGTAGACGACATCGAAATTCCTTTCTTTGATTCAAAAGCTGAACTATTGGGCAGACAACAACAAATGATTCATGCAATGTGTCCATTGCACCTCATTTTTGTTGTTTTGTTTCGAAGAGTGGCACAAAAATCTGAACAAATTGCAATATTTTTTACACACTGATCTTGGCATGTTGAATAACCTCCACCTTTTGCATGAAATTGTAATTTATTATAACTCAAGTACGGTTTTAATCGGTTTTTCTTAGTAAAATATGCATTGAAAATTGGTGACGACGAATTGACGAGAGAAAAAAAAACAACATATAATCCGATTTTTCAAATCGATATTTACATTGGATCGTTTCGGTTTTTCTTTTGCCAGAACATTTATCTATTCCATACCAAAGCAAACGGTTCAACATTTAAATGGACAATAATTTTATAGCAATAAACGACTTGTTGAGACAATTTCCTAAAAAAAAAATTATGAAACAAACAAAAAAAAATCTGAAAATTTGCCCGGAATCTACTACTGTCTCATGGAAATGAATGTTGAAATGTTGCAAAAATGAATGTAGAATGTTGTTTGTTATATTTTGTTTTCCACACAACGAAAGGGGAAAAAAACTGGTTGGAAATTCCTGAATAAGCATATTTAATGAATCATTGTATAAGTTCCGCAAATGCGAAACAAAAAATATGAATTAAATGACGTTACATGATTCATTTCATTCAATTGAGCAGAGTCCAAAACTGTCTGGCAAATATTGGTGTAAATGAGTAAAATTACACATACACACACACAGCCGCCACAACACTGTGGACAATTAAAATCTGCGTCAGCATCAACCTTTTGAAGACCTTTCATTTGATTCCCATTTAAATGGAAAATCAATCCAAATCGTGTTTCCTTGTTCTGGCCACGTTTTGTACGTAGAACGATGTGTCTTAGTTCAAGTGAATTTCACTAATGATCAATCGATTACACAGCCAAGACGAATTGATTTAACATTATCATGACTTTTGGAAATTTGATGAGATTAATGTTGATGATGAAATAGGCAATTGAATGAAGAGTACACACTTCTTTTTTCTCTCGCACTGTATTTCTCAGTTTTTGTTTTTCAGATTGTTCTCGTTTAGGAGTGTATGTGCGGTTGCAATGTTGCAATAAACGTTAGTAAACATTGTCTGCCTACTAATTTCGGGTTAATTTAACAGCAAATACACGAATGTTGTTTCTATGATATACATGAAAGGCGGTGTGTCGAGGTTTCGTTTTTTTTTCTCTTCAAATCTTGACTGGGCTATAGACACAATCCAAACGTACTATTCGCATGCATTTTTTGTAAGACAGTGTGCGTGTGCGGTGTGTATGTATTTGTGAATTTTCAGTAGCATGCAATGTTCGCTAATTGATTTTATAATTACACTTGAGCTGCCTTTTTTCCACACAGCATACACCAGCATTTGTTTCCTTTTCACAAGTGGTCGCTCGCGCTCGATAGAATATGCTTTGTAATATATTTGAAGTTGTTTTTTGTTGTTTCGTGTATTCGTTCGTTCATTTCGTTTCGTTTGAAAATCAAATTTAACTTCTAAGAGAATTGACTTCCACAACGAAAAAGCTAAAACTATAATTCATTCATTCAATTCTTTGATAGAGTACCAATTAATGTTTGAGGTGAATAATAATAGATTTTGCTTTTTGTTATAAATTTTTCGTCGTTTCTGTTCGTTGTCTGAACTAATGAATGTGCAAACGTGTTGGTTGGCGAGAATAGCACTTCAACACATTGCAATCAATTAGCAAGTATGAAATGAACTGTAATTACCTCGTCAATTTGCGAATAATGTTTTCTTTACTAAAGAAGACGAAACATACATATATTTTTTTTTTCGGCGTTAAATCGATTAAACCATTCACATTTTTCACTCTCTCTTTCATTTTTGGGCACCGACCCAAAGAACCAACTCATTATTGCATTTACAACTGGGTTTTTTGTGTTTTATACGATACGTGGAATCGACGAGGAAATGTGTAATTTTTCATTCGGTTGTTCATTTTGAAATCAGGAAATATACACTAAGCCGTGTGGGTCAATAATTATAAAAACTAAAAATATGTGTGAAAATTAAATACATATTTTATGTAACAATTAACATTAATGTGTGCTGATCTGTATCAAATTCTGCAATCGAATTGATTTCAACGTTTCAATCGGTCGTTAAGTTCGAAGAATAAATGTGTTTGAACGCTGAAGTGATCAAACGGTTTATGACCCACATTTCTGGTGTTATTGACTCTTGATCTGACATCTAAAAATTGTGTACGCTCATTAATCTCTAAGCAAAAAAAAGGAAATTAATTATTATAGTTGTTGGTTTAATCGCATTTTTTTCGTTACTTTGGTAAGCTTGAAACTCCGGTTATTGTACCCATTGATTGATACATGTTTGCCTTAGCGGCATTCTCAAGATCAAGCATCTTAACCACACAAAAACACACACAGTGTTTTTTTTTTAATCTTTTACCATTACAACAATGTGGAAGAATGGCGTTGGCCATTCGGTCCCAAATCGAATGATAGCCGCGAAAGAGAGCAAAAGTGAGACGTGTGTAGAGAGAATAAAACGACAAGTAATTACACTTTCATTTTTGATGGACAAGGAAGGGCAGCCAATTCAAAATAAGTCAATGAAAATAAAAGTGCATTTTTTTCGTTCGAGCGATTTTCATGCGAAGACATACATTTTATGCCATTTCCTTCTGTAATTACCATTTTAAAGGCCCATAAGTTCTTTTGCTCAGCTGGTCCAAACAAGTGCATACACGTAGGTATTTGTATCAGTATCTGAATGACACCGCATTGCAAAAGAAAAGAAAGAAACAAAAGCAACGATAACATAAAAGAGAAACGAATGAAAAAAAGCGTGAGTCTGTCGAGCGCAAGCTCTTATATCATTTTCTTTCTGATTCCGCGAAAATTGAGCATTTATATTTTGTGCGAATTGTGTAATACATCGCATACCGTTTTCATTGTGAATTTTATTTCAAGTTTTTTTTTCTCTTCTGTCTTTCATTTCGTTCACATATTGTGGAAAAATAAAACGTACAAAGTGGAATAAAAAAAAGCGCAAGCGACTACATAAATAAACCAACCGTACGAACGAATGAAAGAACGAAGAAACAAAAAATTGGCATGAATTCACTTGCAATATTTGTGCATCATCGCTTTATGCACAACGCACATCGTCCGTTTGTGCAGTTTTGCTACATTGTTGCTGTTGCTACATGGCTGAGTACTTGCTGCACTTGTTTCTGTTGTTGTTGTGTGTATGCAGTTTTTTCTACCTTTGCATTCGTCCAAAGTTTTATTTATATTTTTCCAACTCTTAATTATGGTGGCGTATGCACAGTGAAAATTATATAAAATAAATAAAGAAGGCATGCCATACTACTACTCCATTGAAAGTGTATGTGTGTGTGTGTAAGGCATTACGACGGCTCTATTCACAACTGAATGGAAGAAGTATAAGAAGCTTGATTTCAATGTTCACCGTTTCTTTCATAATACATTTTCAATTTTCTTGAACAAAAAAATACAAAATCGAAACTACATTCACCATCGCTCGGATTGGTAGTTCGTCTTCATTTACCATTTGTGGGACGAAAGGTGTTCGTTAGATCTTTTTCGGGTCTCTCATTTCATTTTCCATCAAACAATTTCTATTACGATAATCGTGCACTAGACAATACAAACACATGGCGCGAAGCGAACGAACCAGCTTTTTTTGTCTCAACTTCGTTTCGCTTTTGTTTTTCATTGCAAATTTTTGTGATGGAAGTTCAAGCACACATTGCTGCAATCTGCATTGTTTGAAAAAATGCAAATATCAAAATATTATATATTTAACGTAAAGTAAAATATGAAAATATTTATCACAAATATGTTGAACGCATGCATGTTCATCAATGTGTGCATAAAATTCCGGTTGAATTGATTTCTTCGCTTGGTTTTTTTTAAATATTTGCTTTCTTTTCGATTGTTGTTGATTGTAATGTATGTTATCAATTTTCACGATTATCGATCGAAATCGAATGTGAAGAATAATATCGTGTCTGGAATTTCGAAAAATTGCAATGACATTTTTTGCAATGATTCAGTACATTTTCCAAATTTGACAAATATGAGCTGAGTCTCTGTAAAAACTTGAATATCTCAGTGCGACCAAGTGATTTCAACTATTATCAACGGCTCTTGAAATCGGTGTTATCTCAATTCAATTATTATCAACGGCTCTCGAAATCGGTGTTATCTCAATAGAGTTTGTTTATTGGCATCTTTTTTTTTACTACACACGGGGGGCAAATAACCAATCACGGACACATTTTTTTTGTCTTTTAAAACAAATCATCTTATTTCTTTTTTTATAGTTGTTGTCGTGACTACTTCTTCTTCTTCATCATCGGTTTTTTTCCTCTCTTGTCATAATAAATAAATACAAGAAGACGGTGAAGGCCGCTCTTGACTATAGCGCAAGCACAATGGAATTATCATTTGTTTACCGTTGATATACATATTCAACAGTACATGAGCCGCAATGGTGCGTAGTTTGCAAACCGATGAAAATATGCTGTATCTTTTGCATACCCATGTGTATAAACTATTGTTTGTATACACACACGTGTACTTGTTGGATGAAAAAGAAAATAAAAGTTTTGCACAGAGAGCAACGAAACAACAACAACAAGAAAATTATTGTTATGAAAAATATAGTGTATGCCTCTATGTTGCGCTCGCGCGCACCAGCAACCTCAGCAAGGTTAAATCCAGCGTATCATAAAATTGTCAGCTGAAAAACCGTTTCTTCCTTTCCATTCACAATTCGGTTTTTTTTCTTCGTTTTGTTGTTGTTGTCTGTTATTATAATTTTTTTTGTCTCCAACATTCAAGTCCATCTATATATATAAATTTTGGTGGTCGCCTCCGCACAAGGAAGTATGTGCTGTGAATCACGTGGTGTTTGACTCAAACAATGTGACAACAATATAACTAAATAAACAAAAGTGCAAAACACTTTAGCCCTTGGTGATTCGTTTGGATAAATACGTATGACAAACTGTCACGCACGTACAAATCAAATAGAATTTCAAAATGAACAATTCTTCATATCCAATTGGAGGTGCATAAAACTCAATGTTTGCACAGAAAAATAGAACGATCAAATTGTAAAGAGGTAAGAACAGCGTTTAAGAAAAAAGTTCCTCTTCAGAGAAGTAAAACAAATTGAACTTGCTGGTTGCATTCGTTGCTTAAAAGAGTTGGCGTACCATTGAATGCAATAATCACTTAAGGTTATTGTTCTGTTTCGTTTGAATGTCCTTCATTGAGTATTATACTATATCGACCGAGAGAATAAAAAAAAACACATCTCGCCACACCATCTACGCTGAATAATGAATACCATTCAAAATCATTCAGATGTTCCATAACCATACCGTTGTGTTTTTTTTTCGCTCTCTCGCAACCTAATCACTCACAAGTGTGCGCTAGCGTATTATTGTTGTAAAAATTTTTTTGTTCACTCTTCTGTAAAAAAAAACGATCAACTGAATGCCTATATAGTTCCTTGACTTAGTGTTGTGACTTTGTGAATTGCGCTCAGTTCATTTACCGATGCCCGAATTTATCACTGCCGCTATGAAAAGCATTTTACAATCTTAATATGTAAATAATGGTACGACCTTTGAGAATCTCATCAGATTTGTATGTTTTTTTTCTTCTTCTTCTTCTTTTATTCATTTTTCGATCTTTCGCTTGATTTCAAAAGAAGAAGAAGAAGACGTATACAAAAATTACAAATTGTTTGCGTGTTATTGGTTCATATCATTTGTGAAATGAAGACTTTGAAAAAGTCTTAAAATTTATTCTCACATAGTCATCAGCCAAAGACCAATGAACGTCATTTTTTATGAGATTGAGTAATACACCGCACACAACTCTCTATTGAACGAGGAAAAAAATGGAAACTAATTCAAAATTTCATCATACTTGATTGTTGTATTTTTGTAGTGGTATTTCAGAACACCGCTGTGAACACCAATCAAACAAAAAAAAAAGAATAATAGTACAAGAAGACCAGAAATGAAAGCAACATGATTTATAACGGCTAAAAGAATTGTAATACAATGTTTCAATAGCAATAACGACTTTTTGTAAATCGGAATCAGCGCTCAAAAAATGTCGAAAAAAAAAAATTGAAAGTAATCGACAAACTGATTCTCTTGGCCAACACTTCCATTTTTGGATTATTTTGCTGCTGTGTTTTTTTTTTCACTTTCAAACCATACATGCTGAAAATGACACTGAAAGAGTTGGTAAATTTTGTCGGCTCTCGATTTTGTTTGTGTAAAAATTGAAAGCGAAAATCAGACCCACAACTAGAAAATTTAGATTGAAAATTGAACAAAAAAAAGAACGATTGATTTGAATATACCAGAGTGTTAAGCTCGAGTACATTGAAAGTGAGAATAATTCCAAAGTTCGAAATGTGGCTGGAAGTGTTATGAACGGATTTTAGCCGCTGTATGGTTTGCAATCCATTATTGAAAAGAAAAAAAATGGAAGAGTATACAAATACACGTACACAGAATGGATACGCACTGTCGCTCTTAATGGAATGTTGTGATATAAAAGTGCGCATATGTATGTATAAGAGCGGTCTTTTATGTAACAAGTGCATTAAAAGATATTTTATTACGGTAAATGTACAATATGTATGTTTTAGCGTTCGAATAATAAAAATCAACAGGCTGTTTAAAATGCTCGAACCTCAAAATCGCGTTCTGTGTATATTGTGTGCGTAAGTTTGTTTCTTTTTTTTTGTAAATATTCATTCCACCAAAACTGTTGCACCAACATATATCGCAGCACATGCAGCACTAGTAACACAACAACAACGATCGTACCTTTTTCTCAATATTGATCGCAAGCGCGCGCGCGTCCCAATCAATACAATTGCATTGAAACTCTTTTGCGTTGCAATATTGAATTCATTCACGTAATACTCATGAAGACATACCCAATTTAACGTTTTTGCGTCCTTCAGAGTTCGTTACTATTTGGTACAAGAGCTTGTCGATTTCGATTTTTTTTTGTATTTGGTTTTATTTTGTTATTATTATAGTATTTTCAAGCGATTTGCTTTTCTTGTTTCGTTTTTGTTTCGTATCTATTTTCTTCGAATAACGATTTTTTCCATGCTTCCATTTTGGTGTATACATTTATTTGCAAATGGACTAACTTTCTGTGTTATTACTTCGATATGTATTTCTCTTGTTTTTATATCTAGAAATCTGCGATCGATTCCGAACCATTCATTGAACCTGTGTTCTGCCTTTGAATGGAAAAAAAGGTGAAAGAATACCTTCGGAAATGGTTGCAAAGTGAATTTTAACAAAAAAAAATTCCATTAACAATGACTTTTTCGCTCATCGCATAGAATATATTCCAGTCGCGCGTGAATTCTTGAATGTTAGCATCCACTTTGGATGTACAGAAAAGCAGTTTTGCACATTGAAAAAAACATACAAGTCACCGTTTGACGTCGATTTTGATTTGGCCAAGAAAAAAACAACACACAAACAAGTGCACATTTCAACTAACTGTTCGACTTTTAATACGATACGCAAACCAAAAGCGGAATATGTGTGCCTTGCACAAAGAAAAACGATTTTTTTTCTTTGTAATTTTATGAATTGTTCAGATAAAAACGGCGCTTTACACATAATTTATTGAGTTGTATAAAGGAAAAAAAAAACGTCGTAATAACTGCTTGCAGCAGCCCCAAGACTTGCAATAACTTGATTTCAACGTGAACCGACTGGAACCATTTAACGCGAACTGATGTCACTGCAATAGTTTTAGATCTGTGTTACAGCTACCAGATCTCACATAATATATCTATTTTGCAATATATCGTTTCGTTTTATGTTTGTAGTTCAAAGTTTACATTTCTACAATGTAAACATGTGTTTGTGTCACTGTGTGTACCGACCGCATCACGATCAACAAAAATATGCGAGATATTCAGAGGGGAAAAAGTGCATTCAAATTTGTGATACATATAGTACCTTACTTTTGTCATTTCGAGCATCTTTTTTTGTTTTTGTTTTGAATAGAAGACGTTGTAATAAAAGCATGATCATTTTAATGCGGCAAAATAGCTGTTGTGTTTGTTCGTTTGTTTCATCGTCAATTGAGATGTTGCGGTGATAATAGTAATTTCCGTTTCGAAAAATAACTTTTTTTCAGCTCACTTTCAAAATAATTCGAACTTCAGTTTTGTATTGCATAGTGCCGTTTCCAAATCGCACATCGAACTCAATGTCACTCACACTCAAACCGCAGTTTAATATACATTAAAACTGTTATTATTAAGAATTTTTTTTTCATTTACATAAATTTCGCATTTTTTCTAAATCTTCTTCTCTTTTCTTGGCTATTGTGATATGAATCGATACAATTTATACGATTCATTAAAAAAAAAACCCATCAAGTAATCATATCACGAATGTAACATTTGAAATGCCAAAAATGCGTTTTTGGAAAAAGAATCAACAAAATATTTTGATTTATTTAACGATGTGAACGCCATGTCATGAACAGATAAAATGCAAAAATAAATGTGATGTACGTTGTTTGTATGTGCAGGCGATCACAATCATTCTCCGCTAACAATAGAAGGAACAAACAGTTTTTTTTTTCGTGAACACTGAATGTGCTCGCATACAAATTAAATAGTTTTATGTTTTGTTTGTCTTTCATTTCGGCTATGTTCGTTCATTAAAAATAGCCCAAATGACTGCGGTGACAGACACACGCCGCAGAAAATGTCTGAGAAAGCACACATTTTTTTTTGGCTGTATATGCAAAATTAAATTTTCAATGCACATAAGTCCGAACAATTCCATATACGCAAATAATCACTCACTTCATTGTCGAACGGACAATTGAATACTGTACAATGTCAAAGAAAGAGAACGGAGACAGAATCCCATGTAAGAGCGATTAAATTTAATTTCATCTCTATCTCGTCAGACGACAGTGATAGTCTAAAAATATACTCGAATTTTAATTATAAGTACAATGTATCTCGATTTCATAATTAATTTAATCAGAATGCGTATTTGCGCGATGACTGCATAAATATAATAAAACAGTACGCAATTCTTTACTTGAAAAATGTTTGCACATTTTATTTTTGACAAAACTAATTTCTAATTCGAAAATAAAGGAATTAAATAATTGAAATGAAAGAAAAGGTACCAAACGTAATAAAAAATCTTGTGTTTTCGGAATAAATGAGAATTCAAAAATTCAGGCTCACATTTTAGGATCATATAAATTATCGAATGGTGGAAGTAGAACAATCGGTCATAATTAGACACTGGTCAATGCCCATATCACGTTCCACACATCAGACAACATGCGCAAAGTGTTTGTTTTGTCTTTCTTTGAATAATCATTGACATTTTGCATAAAAGCAGAGTTTTTTACTCTTCCGGTATGGGGTCTGGATGATTTTGCGCATGGAATTGCCTGACTCATCACTCTAGTATCGCTGTGAATTGATTATTCAATGTACGTGCTGAGTTCTCTCTCTCTATCACTTGTCTCTGTGATTTTGCCGCTCAAGTGTCTGCCATTAAATCAATGCAATACATCTCACAGATAAATCATAAACACTATACTGGTCTTGTATACAAAAAAGGGAAAAATGCTGTGTATGTGTGTAAAACAAAAGCTTATGAAAAATACAAAAAAAAAAACGGCCGTAAAGAAAACCATTAGTTAGTAATGAGATAATCCTTGAACTAATATGCATACCAAAAAATGCCGAAATTTTGTTTACAATACCAAACTGTGGCTGCTTTAGGTAAATATTTGATTGTTCGACAATTGATTGTTGCAAAAAAAAAATTGGGCAAATCGTCTTCAAATGAAAACAGACATTGAATACAGTATAAAGCGGATCCGATTCGACTATATCATGGTCGATACCGTGTCATAATTGCTCCGATTTAAGTAAATAAAAATGGTTATGATTTCGATGAAATTAAAGATTAACACAATAAAAATGAACAAAATTATATGGATTTTTTTTTATCATAAAATAAACACAGTAAATGTTCAGTCGACTTACTTTATTAACATTTTGTATGTGTTTATGTGTGTGTTGCTATTTGTTTTATGTTATATTATGTGCCAAAGTCTATAGATATTTAGGTAATCCGGTATGCGCTGCAGAAAAAATTGAAATCACCATTATATACGTATTCGATTGTAATAATTTTTTTGATCAAATAACATTTCACTTGTTTTAATCGTTTTATCGCATTTTTTTCATCATTTTTTAAAACATAATTGTTTTCCACTTTTATTTTAAAAAAATTTAACGAGTATTTTGTTGTTGTTATTACTTTGATTTGAAAATGTCGATTTCTTCGGTGTTAAACAAGTTCACAAGCTTTCTTTGAATTCCACCAGAAAAAAAAAATCATCTAAGCACTCGCGAGTATGCTAACGTTTCTGTTGGAAATAATTTGAATAGCGGCGTTAAAGTTAGCGTAACAGGTGGCCAACGCATTGAGCATTCAAAAGAGAAGCAAAAAAAACATTACGTTTTTGTTGACCTTCAGTATTAATATGTGTGTGTATGTTTCTTTTTTCATCGCATGATTTTGGCTATTTTTTTTTCTTCTTTCCTCTGTTCAAGTATTATGGTTTCCTTGTTTTCGTTCCATGTAGCTTTTAGATGTGTCTGTGTGTATGGCAAGTGCTTTTTTCTCTCTTAAATAAATCATAAATGACTCGATATTTTTCTTTGTCATCAAATCATTCTAGAAGTTGCTATTTTTTCGTTTGCCATACGAAATATGATAGAAAAAAAATAAACCAGATATATAACGAAGCAGTAGATCTAGATGCATTAAAATGTTGTTATCATTGAAATTGTTTCCAATGAAAAATTCCATCACACTAGACTTGTCGATGTTTATGTGTGTGCGTGCGTTACTTCGCACATATATGTATGTGTGTTGTGGGATTTTTTTTTTGCGTTGTAACATGCATTCGTTTTGTAAATGTATTTTTCGTTGGTAATGTAATAAGTGCAGCAATGATATTAATAGTTTGGCGGTAATCAAGAGTAATTAATGTCAATATCGTATTCACCCTCCTCTCTTTTCCTTAAAGTGACAAAATCCAATATTCACTCTCAAATAACACGTAATCAAATGTATTGTTAGAGTGAACAGAAGCATGAGAGTGGTGGCGAAGAGACAAAAAAAAACGTCGTTTAAAAAACACTAAAAATCATTTTACGAAAATAAAAAGTTTGGCATGCTACATGGCATCCAAAAATAAACTTTATTGGCAGTTCGTGAATCGTATCTCATTGATTTCGATTTTGTTCCGCTCAAAATTGAAAATTGTTCAATCAATTTATGCAGAATAATTTAAAAATGAAACACAAAAGAAATGCAACAGTCACGCAAACAATGGATTCATAAGATGCATCAACCGATTGGTTTTTCATTTCGTTCAATGGTTGTTGCGCTTTTCTCTGCTGTTGCTGCAGCTTTTGTGGCTGATGTGGTTGTGGTACACAACATTCCCGTAAGTTGTGGTACATCCACAATGTGTGTGTATGCATGTTTTAATGACTATGAAACAAGTACATTGGCTGGGGCAATATATCGCCAATAGCCAAATGAAAATGAGAGTGAATCAAAAAGCTGTAGGCACTCTTTTTTTTTTTGGTTGGTCGGTTTGTTGGTCGGTCGGTCGATTCCGTTCATTTGGTAGCGATTCCTTTGCCATTCGTTCAGTTTGAATCATTTAATATACATTAAACGCACACATACCACACATCTATTCACATGAATGAATTCACCATGTGCACATTTTTCACTTCCATGCAATAAATAGTTGAACATTTGTATGTTTGTGTGCTTGCGTCTCTTTTTCTTTCTCTCTTCATTTTTCATTAAGCCGATTTATGCGATGCAATTTCTATAGAATTGTGGTGTTTCATAATTCTTCAATTCCAGCTTGTGTGCATGTGTGAATGTAATACGAAATTGATCAACTGGACAATTATATATACCTGAAACTCGATTGAGCGAATGAGTATATTTCCATTTCTCTCTCAATTTGGAGTTGAAAGACAGGTTTGCAACAAATGAACGAACAAAAAAAAACCGAAGAAAAGGCGATAAAACAAGCGGCTACAAAACATTCATGCACATATAATCATATGAAAGAATCTAGGCTAAAACACATAGATTGAATGAAACACACAGACAAGAGAGACAAAAAATGTGTGTGTGTGTGTGGGGAAAAATTCACTATTTTCTTCGTTGGCAAATTTTTGCTCTTGTGACAATCACGCCACATTGTAATTCGGATTTTGGTAATCCAAATGGCATCGATATTAGAAACGATCGATTTACTGCAAAGAGTGTCAAACATCATTCGATTTTCCATTTTGACCATAACGCACAGAACAACAAACATACGATTCCCCCACATTTGTCGATGCCTACATATTTACTATGTGGCAATGGTACACAAATAACGCACTATCACGTTAAAATGATTTGGACAATATTTGCGTTTAAAACTTTCGATTTCTCACTTTTGATTATTGATTTCTCACCGCATAAATTTACGTCACACATAGCGTCGTCGTCATACGATAAACATTAGGTCACGATAATACGATTGTTCTTTCAGCTATCGGCTAGATTAAATATTCATCGGAAGATTAACGATTTTTACGCTTTTATCGGGCCATTCTCACGAAACGTATAATTTGTTTTGCATGGTTTTTTTTTGTCTCTATCAAATAAATCCCGAGCCCATACAATACGCACATAAATCGACACATTCATGTAACTGATTGCGTTAGCCATAATTTAAATCTTGCGTGACTGTGACGTGTGTGTGTGTGTGTGACGTGTGAAGATACATCTCACACGTATGTGAATTCGAATTGAAAGAGATAGTGGACATCGTATATTGACCCAAATTTTATTAATTTAGTTATGTCATTTTCGCTTCCAGAGACAATTGGATTTGATTTTAACCGTTAAGATTCTTATGGCGATAATCTAACTTACGCATAACTTAACACACACACACACATTGTGATTGTTTATTGAATGACGGAAAATAAAACGACGATTTCAATTTCATTTAAAAATCCACTTGCATTTTTGTTTTGTGGCGTTCGTCACACTCATATAATATTAGATGATTGACTTGATATGCGAAAAATGACAATACACACATGGCGTGCTAACGAGACCAATTACTGACAACAAAAATGTATCATCTTCACGCACCGTATATACTGCAGTTATTCGCAGAACCAATGAAAGTTAACGTTCACATTGCATGCAACAACAATTGTGTTGCAAATGATATAAATTTCAATCGTCACTTTGCAATTCTTTATTACGTCTTCTCCGCGATCTCTTGCGTAGATGTGAACATTTCAATTTTTCAAATTAAACTAAATGAGGCTATCGCTCTACGTTCGTTAAAAATTAATTTAGTTCGTTAAAATAACGACTTCGACCATTGTCGTCGATTCAACCACATAACTGTTTATCCATATCACATATATATATATATATATATATATATGGAATTTGGGGTGACCAGTTCAGTTTTCAAGCGTAAATAATAGTTTTCTAACATAGTTTCTTTTCAGTTCAGTATTTTATGAATTTTGAATGAAAACATTTTCCTGTACGTTTTCTTATGTCAAGTGGGAAAAAATCGATTTTATTTTTAATGTTCGATTGGTTTAAATTGGGGCATAGACATTTTGTAAGACTCATTTAATGTTGAGACAACTGTTCCATCGAACTATTTGCCTTTTTTGTTGGCCTATTTGTGATTCCATCGAAGCATTTAGCTTGAGTCAAGGCAAATTTATGCAAAATGAACAAATATTCATTAGATACTTCCAGCAATGTAAACCATTCCATTTTCGAAATCCGACCGAAAATCGATTATGTCCGTGCAAATCGTTATCAAAATATTGAAGTAAAAGCACAAAAGTGAAGAATAATGAAGAAAATAGATTTCAATAATTAAAATGGACATCATAATCGATCTGGCGAGCAATTAAGCGAAAAGTAAAATGTAAACATTCAATTGTTTACTTAGAGAGACAATTCATGTGGTTGGTATGCACCAGCTGATATATGCAATAGGTAATCACCTTTCCATCGATCGATTGAATCACTGATCGTCGTTTGAGCTATCGTGTAAACACAACAGTTTGTTAGTTTAACACATTTTTTTTTGCATGTTCACCATGAATTTTCTCACTCTTTCTCTCTCTCTCTCTCTCTTGCGTCAAAATCGGTGTTGAACGAATGAAATAAAAGTTATTTAATGCAAAATTAAGTTGGCATTATAATACAGTCAGCAGCAACGTGATTTGCCATTGGTAAAGACGGAAAAACTTGCTCAACAGAAAATGCTCAACACAAAATCTTTTCAAAATATTAAATATAAACATATTGCACATAAAGTAAATTCGAAGACACATCACATTACAACATCTCATTCTCTTGTGCTCTTTCTCTCTCTCTCTATGTCCAAAAATTCATTTTTTCTCTTCATTTCTTTCTTTTTCGGTGGTTCGATCGCTCTGTTTCTCTCTTTTTCCTTCACTCTTCCACGTTGATGTGTATGTATTTTAAGGTATTTACAGTAAATAACAATTTTCGAAGGTCATTTGAAAATCCGTTGATGAAGAGCGCAAAAGAAAAGAGTAAAAAGCGAGAGCGAAAGAGAAAGATATCATCAACGATGAAAAAAAACCACATTCAAATTTATGCGAGTGTATTTAAAATATGTAAAATGAAAACATATACGACAAAATTCGTATCGAAATATCTTTGGAAGAGAGATGATTATGTTTTTTTCTCTCTCTTCTCTTCTTTCGTTCAGGTTTGATAAGTCACCGATTTTTGATATGTGTGTGTGCGTGTGTCTGTTTATAATGAATGGAATACACATGCCACTGATTGATTGTCGATGCCTATTGAAATAAACGCATGGATATATATGTGAATAAGTTGACGACAAAACGTAATTATATTTTGAAAAATTATTTGAAATAAAAAAATATATGAAGTGATTGGCTGGTTTTGTCGACTTTTTTTGTCTTTGTCACATTTCAATGTTTATTACTTTCTCATCGATTTCAAAATAGTATGCGCGTGAAACATTCAAACCACATCATGTATTTTTACATATATACACAAATCACACGACGATTTTTTTTGTTCCTTTGATCTCTGTTATTGGTAAATATATTTACTTTGAGATTTTGTGATCATTTGATATCGATCTCTATTGAAAAGTTGCACGTTGCATTTTTTTATTGACTTTTTTCGAAACATTTCTATTCGTTTTCGTTTTGACTAATTTTTATTGCTGCTACTGCTATGCATATTTTTGGATAATTTTGATGCTATGGTGTGAGCAACTAGCCTGATACGTTTTTTTTTTTCGGTGTGTGATATAATATCTGTCTGAAAGTCAGTATGCGCGCACATTCAATATATACGTGCGCATATACATAACTCGTTTATTAATTAGGCATATATGGGGATATTCATCATAATAATAAAATACAAAGCAACAGCAACAACAACAGCAACACACAATCACACAAATGCGCGCACCAAAATTTTTGTTTTGTAATCACACACACACACAAATCGTAAGATGATATTTCGCTAAAAGTATATTTCGAAAAAGAAAAACAGATTAACAATGTCGATTCAATGAGGTATACGAAAAATCCATTGTTTTTGTTGCTACTTCTGTTTTGTTTTATTTATGTTGCTTTTTTTGTGGTATGTGCTCAATGGTAACACATATATATATACATTGGCTATTGCGTCCATCATATATTTTAGTTTTTGTGCTCTGTCTCTTCTCTTTCACCCTTTTAAATTAGGTCAAACGCTTATAAAATGCATTATATTAATCGCCTCTGCATATGGTATTATTTTCGTTGTCTATCTGGTATCTTGTTTGAATTTTGATGTTTATCATGAAATGATTTTTGGTTTCGGCTAATTTAATTTTGACCGATCGTTTGCCAACAAAGCATTTTGTAATCGAAAAGCAAGAAAATTCAAATAAAACATTTACAGGTTACACTTGAATGTTGAACGCATTGCTTTGATCGACACATTCTTTATTTGTTATGACTGTAAGGTGAATACAAATGAAACAATTAAATAAATTGCAGTTTTTTTGCTTAAACATCCGTAAACATCAGTCCAAATTTGCTATTCTTTTTCTTTTTATCACGGTTTTGTATGGCCTGCTACGATATTCTTCCGTAACCTGGATTTGTGTAAAGCACTAAATACGTCGTGGTATTGAAATTCTTTTTTAACATAACCATGGGCCAAACGTAAACAAACTCCGCTTGTGATCTTTGTTAACACAGAATAATTATTTGAAATAAAAAATTAATGAAAAAAATGAGTTTAGATCCGAAATTCAACAAAAGTATTAACATATCTTCTATGTTTGATTTAAACTATTTTTTTGTTATAAATGTTTTTTTTTAAATGAATGAACTTTTTTCCGAATCTAATTTTAAAAATAAAATCTGCATTCAAATGAAATATTTTCGCGATCTTCACTACGTTTGATAAGATTTTACATATTCGCGATTAGTTTTAAGCATTTTGAAATTCACAATTCATTTTTTTTGTAAATCTCCAAAGACATCTCATCTCAATTCGGTACTAACCAAAACACAAAAAATATGATCCAAGAAAAATTACACTCTCAATTTTTCAACACAATTAACGAAAAAAAAACTTCGCGATTGAAAATTTAGAGTAGAACAAAAATGCACAAAACGTTATTAATTTTTCGTTAGAAAATCAAATGAAAAAAAAATCGGCTTAAATCACGATCGCTGTGGTGGCCAACGAACAATTTTCTTGGTTCGTTCCGATTTTTTTTCTCTGTTTTTTTTTTGTATTCAATTAAGGTGCACGCGCTATGGACATCTTAGATGATCGAATGTCCAAAATTGACTAATAACAGCAACGATATCTTCACTAACAAATCATGCAATCGCGGAGAAAGACACACACGCTTGCAAAACTGAACAGCTTGCGAACAACCACAGCAACACTGTGTGTAGATGCCGAACGAACGAACGTACAATAAAATAAAAAATAAAAACTACCACACTATAATGAAATTAATAAATAATCCAAATGCAACGCGATATAAATATAAGTATGTGTGCGGACGGAATATGTATTTACAATTGATTTGAAAACAAAACGTTGTGAGATATACAACGAAATAAGTTTAAAAAGTTTCTTAAAAGTTCGTTATTTATAATTTTTTTGTTGAAATTTTCAATTACATTGTTCGGATGTGTGTCGTTGTATGTGAATGATTAACAAAATTTTCTCAGTTTTTGTTTGGTCTGCTGGTCGCTTTTCTCTCCCTGGAAACCAAAAAATGTGATAATCGAGTCTCTCTCTCTCTTTCTTTCCCTGTGTGTATGTTCACTTCGGTAAGCAAATATCGTAGTCTTCGTAGGCCAGCTTTGCTCCAGTCCAAACAGCGTCGCACTATTGCAGTCACTATCCATAAACACAACTGGATAGTTTGTGAATACATAAAAAAAAATGTGTTTAACGTAAAATATGTTTCTGATTGATTTTAATCCGCTTTGTATAAAGCGTTCAACGCATGCGCATTCAAGTGTACACGCTATCGCCGCACATGGTCACAACGAATCGCTAAGACGACTTTTCGCACCGAGAAATTACAAATATACCAAAACGATATACACACAAAGAAATCAGCGCACACACATACACAATCGTCAATGGAAATTCACAACACGCGACTCACCTACATGCCCATGCATTTACCATTCTGAAACGCATTTAATACACAATACGTTATAAGACGCATGCTTTTTACGTACTTTAAAGCAAAATACATGATACAATAGTGCATATAAAAACAGTCATTCGCTGCGATTCATTTTACAACGACAAAGTATTTTGAAAGACGAAGAAGAAGAAAAAAGAAACAAAGCGCTCACTGTCTTTACTTTGCTTTGCTTTGCTTAACATTCGACTTATGTTTGTGAATAATATTAATGACTTAACGTTTGCTGCGCAGTTGTACATGACCAATGGTGTATGGGCAGTTGGGCACATACACACATATGTCGTTTGGTCACTCGAAACGAAAGAGAAACACAACAAACACGAGAACAAAACGAGATGAAAATGACCGGCTAGTATGTATGACTATTTTAAATACTCGGTAACCTTAATGAGCTCTAACTGGATAGACAACAATAAATAGACTCATTTGTTATTTAAACGTTTTTCCATCGTTTTCATTCTTATTGCACACTTGCAGATGATTTTTATTTCTTTGAATGCATTTTTCGATTTAATTCATCGATTGTACAGCGAAAAATCGGATGAGAGTCTTTGCCAACATTGGTATCATCTTCGATAACGGACTTCGTTCGCTTGCAATTCATCTTATTTGCGATTTTTCTCATGACTTATGCGCTTTTTGTATAAATAAGTGGCATGAATACCAATGCACAAAATGACTAAAGGTGAACCTTATATAATACCAATAATTTATAGAGCGAATGTACAATCGAACCCATCGATGGAATCACATGGAATGGAGTGGATGGGAAAAAAAAGAGAAGTGGAAGAAAATACACAGCGCTATGCGACGACAACATAGCGATCAATTGTCAATGAAGAAGAAAAGAAAAACAGACCGAAAGAAGAAAAAACGCTGTCTGAAACACTGTGCCGCTCATGCGCTCCCAGCTCACACCATAATATCGATATTGAATTGTAAAATACAGATTGGTGCCGTGAGGCGACCAGGCAAATTATTGATCACACACATTACATGTGCACAATCGATCGAAAATGGAGTTGATTATGAAGAGAGCTTTAATTCGCCGATCGAATGAATTATGAAATCGTTGCATATATGTAAATTCGAGTGGTTGTGTATTATTTCGTCAATACATAATGTGACAAAAGCCCCCCCGAACGGGAAAAGACAACGCGCCCGTTCATGCACATTACAAAAAATGACGACAACAACAACAAACAGAAACACACACAAACCAACACAACAACGCCAGTGTTCAACTTTCCATTCAATCAAGTTGATTATTTCAAACAGATTCAAAAACTGGATCGAAATGAATCGTACACTTTTCAATGCAATAATATAATAACCGTTCGGTTGTCTCACCACTCTCATCGACATAGAGAAAAAAAAGTATTTCACACTCGGCATTCTGAATTCTTTGTACGATTGCTGCCGCTTTTTTAAACGCAATTCATTGAACATGTGTCATACTATTGCACATTCATTTTAATTAAAAGTTGTCTATTCATTTGCAATTATCCTGTTTGTTGATGTGCGCATGTGTGTGTGTGTGTGTGTGTGTTATAAAAAGAGAAAGAATGTCGCTCAGTGTTTGGCATTTGATCAAATTAATGTTGACAATTAGTAGTCAGGGAAAACTGTTGGGAAAAATCTAGATTGCTTTCACAACATTATTGATCAATTATTGTAGACTGATGTTGCTAGAATCAAATCAAAACTTCATCAAAATCGTAATTGTTAACTAAATGCGAGTCATAGATGCCAAAGATGTTAGAGGGAGGTAGTGTCAAAAATCCACAGGTTTTTTATTTATGAAAAGTGATGACGGTGGAGGGGAGAACTTTGGTCAAAAGACTCGATCGAAAGAGTCTCGTCGAAAATGCTTAGGAGGTCCCGTCCTCAGATTTTTTGGGAAATGGGACCCTCGAAAGCTGGCTGAACCACTATGTACGAGTTTGAACGAAATGTTATTAAGTGTGTTGCAAAATATTTTCTTCGCCTTTTTCTTTCCCCTTTGTAAATCGCTTTTGAAATGATTATCACGTAAAAACCACGAAATAATCATCATCCATTTTCGGTATCATATATTAATGGTTCACTTTCCTTGGCATCTTTCACGTCACCTTTTCTCTTTCTCTCTCTCTCTTCTCTTTCTTCTCTTTCTTTTCCGTTACTTTACCTTCGACGGATTGTGACATAGTTTGGATGTTGTTTGATTTGTTTCCCATATACACCAAAATTGATCACTTCAAACGGTGCTAGTAAAATATGTTTTTTCATTTTCGTTTTGATTCGGTGAGCGCTGAGAATGAGTTGCAGTGATGCAAGCGAAAAGGAAATGTGAACCATTGCACACCTTTATATCATCTGTTTTTTTTTTCTTTGAAGAGTCGTGCCACTTTCACGCGACAGAAAATGCAAGCTTTTTGCTTAAAACATTGCAAATTTCAAAGTTTAATAATGTTGAGTGTAATTGAACGTTGGCCGAGAATAATTGTGATGTGTTGAATCAGATTTGAAAATGTGTCGTGGAATCGCTTATTTAATGTTTGGTATTAATTAAAAATGCCAGTTCTCTTTAAATCGCCACTTAAAATATTGGCCACTGTTTGCACACAGATACTGTATCAAATCAAAGCGCATTGTGAACATACGCACACACACGGTAGTTTTGTTGACGTGGTGTATTTCTCTGTATGCCCAAGAAGAAATTACATAATGCGATTTTGATCGCACCACACACGTACACGTCAGATGATAGAGCGGTGATTATGGGGATTTGGTGATTCGGCTTGAATTTCATTTGCTTTGAAATGATTTTTTTCTTCTCTCTTCTATGTTACGTTTGAAGATATTAAATCAATACCAACTGTTATCTAATTCTAAATGAATGTGTCGCGCATGTTGTACTACTGCGAAAAAAAAACAATTTCAATGGATGAATGGTAAAGTGTTTCTCACTGTCTCTCACAAGCATGTAAATCGATATAATTAGCCAGCCGATTGGAATTCCGACGCGCTTATAGAAGAGCTTTCATTGTATCTCTGTCTTACTCTTTCAGTATTTCCATTCCATTTTTTTCCTTTTTATCCATACAAGAGACATTCTCATTCGATTTTTTTTATTCGCTCTCACTCTCATTCTCTTTTTCGCTTTCTCACTCGCCGTAACTCCTCTATATCGATTATGTGACGTGGTTCTGAGAAAATTGCTCATAATTCAATGCATTGAGTGATGTGGATTTCCACAAAATGTTATATACGTGGAACCCCGTTTTGAAAGAGAGAAAAGAAAGAAATGAAAACAAAATACAGCCACATGAAATGAAAAACACGATTATGGACGAAGATTACGAATCAATATTCTAATAAGATTGACTAAGGCAACGGCGAACGATTCTATTTCATAACTCATCCATTTCACAATCGAAGCAAATGATTTGTGTACAACGCAACAACGTAGTGGCCGGATACTATAGATTTCTCGAAGAATGTAACAAACAAAGATGTAATGTTGATGAAAATGTTAATAAATCTTTTTATTTGATGTGTGATTTCATTTGATCGACGAGAGATTTATGACACACTTACACATTGGCTGTGATCAAAACGAATTAGTTGATTTGAATCCGGGATTTCATCGCGATTACGAGAATTGAAAAGTAAACTACAACTTTACACAATTCAATGCAAAATTGGCATTTAGAAATGAACAAAAAATGATGTGCTGCTTTTTTTTTACAACAGGTGTGCTTAATTTTTGCACATTTTTCCTTCAAAAAACTGCTTTGAAATCAATTCCATCGCTCACCTCTTTTTTTCTCTATCTCAAATTCAGCAGATAAAACTTTTTCCACATGAATACGGATAAGCCAACTGAAATTGATCTAATTTACATAATTTGTTTCCATAAAAAAATATGGTAGAACAACAACGATTGTTCGCTGTTTATGTCATATAACCATGGGCTAAGATTGTTGTCAGTGTTTTTTTTTCGGCTGTTGTTACAAAAAGTCAAAAGTGTTTTTGTTCCGAAAAACTTGGGAAATACGTTGAAGTTGTCTTTAGCCGTGATAGGCTGACATGAGCGTGTGTTTGCGTTGGAAATATCTTGGCGTGACCATGGTAAATGTTCATGATGATGTCGAATATTGTAGCATAATCATGCACGTGTTGTGTGTATTTTGTGAATCTTTCAATTTCCTCGAATACGCGTACGCGAGACAACGATGCGCAACAATTCGGTATACATCTTTTGCATTTGGTTGTTTGTTTTCTGTGTTAACGCTTTTGATATGTACAAAGCGTTTACTGTATTCATTGAGTGAAATGTGGCCGAATTCAATGTCCGGGAAGCATACAAACCGAAATAAATAGAACAATCAAATGAATTATTATCAAAGAAATAATACTTTTTGCCGATGAGTCATCGCAATTCAGAATGAATGTTGAATTGATTTTCCTCATTTGAGTTAAAATATTCGAATTTGTTGCCAAGTGTAATCCAAGGCATTTGGTGTTGAATAAGAATTGTATTAGACGACACATTTACGATCGCTAAAATAGCTGTATTGTGAAATGTCTGCATTGAATCCGCGATTAATGTGAACATCAAACACAAAATCGACCAGCCCATTGAAGAGAGTTGAATAAACATTAAGCAAAAACACGCACAGCGAGCGAGAGAGAGAGAGAGAGAGAGAGAGAGAGAGAGAGAGACGTAAACGCTCGTACGCACGATACGCTAACGCGATGTATTTGACACAAGCCAATTAGCTCATTCGGATTTAGCAAATGTGATTGAGATTTTGTGGGCCAAGTGCACAAACACATAACAATAACAATCTCTTGTGTTAGGCCATTGTGCCATGCCACCGCAAATGTGCGAATGAAACGACAAATATCAAAAGAAAATATCGCCGAGTTCACAATATTTGAACGGTGTGGATTATGAATTGGTTATTATGTCACCGCCAAAAATGCGAACCAAGATGTGAATGAATTAATGTGTGATGACAACGATCTCAAAAGAGATGGCAAGAGTGAGCAACGCGCTGCCGAAACGATCGATAGGTTGATTTGCATTCGATGACGGAACCAGCACAATTCAATACAGTTTCATTATGGTGATTTTATTATTAATATTATTTTGTTTGTTTTTATAAAATCTTTTCTTGAATTGTTTGAAATTGATGAAATAGAGAAATCGAACTTCGAATAGTGACATCGTCACAAAAGTCATTGCAAATACAAAAAATATGTATATTTTTTTCAAGTCCAAATCATCGTTTCGTCAATGTTTATAGTTTTATGAATTTCAAATGTTGCTGTTGAACCAACGCAAAATGCGTTCCAATGTATAGACAGTGACTTACCAAAAATCATCTTTAGTTTCATATGTTTGACATTAATTGGAATCAGCAACAAATCGAAATAAAAGGAGGCCGACAGGTCAATGGGGTTAAGTGTTAACTAGAAACAAGTGAATTTTTTCGACTCTTATTGATGAAATTGAGTCCATGATTTCGCAAATTTTTTTCTGTTTTCAACATTCTATTGTCTTTGACGTTTGATTCGCACTTTTTTTTATTGATAAATATACTTTCTATTTGCATTGCCGAGTACAAAGATTAAATTAAGTCTCAATTTATGACTAACACTTTTGTTGTCGGATTTCAAGAAAAAAAAAACCGAAGAAAAAGCGCCATTCAAGAAACGACTGCAATCAACGTGGATTCATTTCGTTGGAATTTTTCGAGTTAAGAACAAAGATTGCAAATAAGATTACTAGAGAATAAAACGAAGTGAGAGTACGATGATATGATATTATGTGATTAACAAATAAAAGACCGACGGTTACAATGTTTATTTGAAGACTAACAAGTGTCAAGGGATTTTAATTTTTCATGCAAACAAGAACTTCAGCATTTATTAATTAAGCCACAACATTCATGAGTTGAACAAATGAAATGGGTAAAAAAGCGTACACCATTATATGATGAAATTTGCTTTTAACATGGACGTGTGATATGACCTTGACGTAAAAGATAATCAGTTGTCATGTATTTAGTGTAAAATTCACTTGAAATGGTGTCAATTTCATATGTTATAGGTGAGATACTTCAATTTCTGCGTTATGCATGTACTTTTTTTTTTGTTCATCATGATTTTGTGTATAAAATGAGTGTTGTTGCTTTTCTGTTCATCTCTCTTCTCTTTTTCTCTCTCTTTCTTTTATAATTTTCGTTTCTTTTCTCTTCTCTCGTTTCTAGTTTTCACTGTGCATAATTTTAATACACTTGAACCTATCATTGACCAAATTATTCAAGACGAGTTACTTTAACAGCAACTAATAACACAAAGTTATAAACGCTGTTGTCTACACATCAAGTCAATGTTTACTTGTGTTACACGCTCAAACAATTTCTGGTTATTAACAAAGATTAAATTGTATGACGATTCCACGTTAAACAAATCACCGTCGACCAATTATTCAAGTGCATTTGCAAACATAGAATACACGCCAGAATGAAACGTTTTTTTTTTAAGGTGTATCTCGTTGATACCAGTCATAGTGTACAATGTACATTTTTCTATCTATTGCGCATAACGATTTATTCTATATACATGTTTTGTTGTTGTTCATTCTGATCATTTGATGCAATGTCCAAATATTCAAAATGGAATCGTCCAATCGATTCCACGAAAAAGAATACAACCAACACTTGGATGGAAAAAAATGTGAAATAAGAATGCATGAACACAAAATCGTACACAACTGTAAGAGGTTTTATTTTATTTTTTTAATTGCACTCGAGAAAAAAAAAACCGTGATTAGAAGAGAACGAAACGAGAGAAGAAAAAAAATACCGAGTGAAAAGCAAAAAAGTGCATTGATCTCATGGTCAAAATGTTATAATTAATATTGAGCTGGTTCGTAATTGGTTACAATATTCTTGAAAAGGAGTGCGAGCAATCACTTTCGGTGTGTATACAGTGTGTATGTATGTGTGTGTTTTTTTTTATCTTCAAATAAGTCTTTGTACATTAATTTGCTTGTGATTGTGCGTGCAGTTTGCTGTTCTCTTCAAATGAATACATATCAGACATATGCCGTGTTGCTTCTTTTCTCCTGTCTCTCATAGTCGATCATTAATCAACTATCTACTCCAATTATACGTGTAATTTTAATTTTATTTAATTACACCCCGTAAATTATCGAATGAAAATATTTGTTTTTGAATGGCACACGCATTTTACTCCCAAACCGACAAATTTTTACAAGCAACGAAAATTCTTGCATATTATTTTTTTTTGTTCGTTCGCTCTCTCGTCGCTTGTTATGGCTATTACTGTTGCCGGACTATGTTGCGAGCAAAGAAATGACATTGAAGAAAAAATGACTTATTTTGTGTATTTTTTTTTTTTTTTTTTTTTTTTTGGAAATTTGAACATATGACAAAATATTGTTGTTTAGAGATTGCATATACTACATAAATTTAGTGTGTACAAATAAAGAGAAATACACCGTTGAAACGACCCGAAAAAAAATTACACAATTGTAGAATGGGCTGTATGCGGTTGCATATGATCTGATTAATCGCTCTTAAACTGACCGAGTTTTCAATGTTGAACGACACGAAAGCCCGATTTCGATATGACGTTCGGGGAAATACCCAGCATTTTTCGGGAAATCCATGCCCAATCCAATTAAATGTATTTCGAGGTTTTGTGAATATAAAAAAAAAACACTAAATCTCCTGCTTTATCGTTCCCCTCTCCCATTGAACGAACGCTTTCTTTGCATCAACAAATCATGATATCGAATTTGAAGTAGTTATTAAAATATTGCGAATAACTAATTGAATAATCGTCGAATAGTGTGATTGTAAGAACATTTTCTCACTCTTTCTCTCTATCTCTCTATTTCTATGTGTTCCGAAGTTAAAATGATTTACAATGTGCTTGCATGCAATTTGAATGATGAAATGAAGTATTTTAATTCAGATTTCTCGAAATTGTCTTTATACATTGTAGCATCAGACAAGGTCAGCAATGCATTCGTTATCGAAACGCACATATTTTCTAAATCGCTGTGTATTTATATATAGATTTTTTTTTCTTGTTTGATTTCATTACGTTGATATTATCACAGTTCTTTTTTTAAAATACATTTTGCGGTTAGTTTATTTTGTCGATGGCCTTTCAACTGAAAAAAAAAATTAATTTAATTAGCCCAACTAACGAGGAACAAAGCGATCCCAATTTCAAAGACAAATAACATTTAATCATTAAATCACGAAAACTGCAACCGAAAACAACATTTGATTTTGATTTAGATTGAGAAATTACGAGGAAAACATGAGTTTTTAAATGGTTATTGTTCGTTTCGATGGTGAAATGGAATAATACGTATTCAATTTAAAATCGATTAGTGAGAGAATATTTTTAGATTGTGAAAATAATAAAATTATTGACGTATACCCACCTGGTGATGGTGGTGGTTGTATTTATCATTCTGACGAAAAAACAAATTTCATGCAAAAAATTTAAATTAGCATTCTGATCGCTCTCGAAATTGTTTTTCACTGTAAACAACTTCTCTCCAGACACACATAACGAAAAACCGTAAGTAGAACGACTTGCATATGCAAAACAAACGAACGAGCGAAAAAAAAAACTTGAGTTGAGTCAACCTTCCATCAATCAATTTCGTTGACCTACGTAATCAGTGCGCTAAGGATAAATTAATAATAACAATCGCAGCAAAATAGGATCTATGTGGCCCGTACACTGTTCAAGATTCTTTTTTTTTTGCGGCGTGTTATGATTTTTTTATGTGATTTATAAAAATTCAAGGAAACACGTGTCTACATCCATTCCAGAGAAATACACGAAACACCGTTTCATTCGATAACATTGTGGGAACATTGAAACGGTGGTTAACGTGCAGAAAGCTAACGACATGATGAAGCTTTGAATCACCCTTTCTAAAATGCATCATTAATTTCGATGCAAAGCTTTGTGGAGAGGAAAAAAACGTAAAAAATATCATTAGTCATACACGATTTTACAAAATTTATTATTCAAAATTCTCATTATGATTGGTTTTGTATTTTTCCATTTCACAAATTAATATTTGCATTTCGATGTGATTTTCGAAGTTTATTACGTGCTTTATACGTGATACTTAGCGACCTCTGTGAAAAATTTGCGGCCAGTGGCGAGCTTTATCATTTCATGTATAAACTTTATGTTAAGTATGAACGGTGAATACAAGCTACACTTTGCGTTCGATCTCTCTCTCATTCTTGCAATAACAAAACGTATCACGTTGAAGTAAATACCAAATTAAAGCTGATTTTCTAATATGTTTCGGATGATTAAAAGAAGGTCAATTTTACGAAAAAAAAGAGTTTTCATTTCTGATTTACTCCGTACGTGTATCTCTCCGTGTATGTTTGAATAACAAAAACTACCTATATCGTTTACGATTCGATAAAAACGCCATTTTATAATGTGCGATTCAAAAAACAATAAGATTTTATTTGCCAAAGAGAAAACCGCAATGAGGAAGCAAACCGATTCAAATTCACAATTGAAAATGAGACGTCTTTTAATCAAATCATGTATGAATGAAATTACAAAATGACTCATTCAGTTGGTATATCGTACAGAACATGAGTTAAGTTATGGCTTTTCTAATGCCAATTGCATTGTGATTAATCTGATTGATATCGTACGAATGAAAGCAAACCAGGTATACAGTACAGTATAATTGACACACGATGAAACAAATAAAACAAATAAAATCTACGCATTTCGGAATTAATTATGCATTTTAATGAATTAAAACGAATTGCGACTTTTTCCTGGGGCCAATTTTATATTCGTCCAGCGCTTTGATGTGGAATACGTGAATGTAATTCAAACGTTCAAATATACGGTATGCCGTCTACAGTTTGCGCTCAAATACTCTTCAAAGACAGTCGTAAAAAGAGAGAAAGAAAGAAAGAGAGTGAGAAAAGAAATATCTAATCAAACTCTTACAAATTTATATATTTTTCTGTTTTGTCTCTGTGAAAAAATGATCATTTGGATTTTTTTTTTTTAATTACGATTTTCTAGAATCGAACAAACGAAATTTGTTCATCATCATGTGTAATTTATTTACAGACATTAATGGCATCGACACTGTCACACTCCTGCAATCCATGTAAATATTCAGCAAAACAAAACAAAACATCTATGAAAAATGGCAATTCACATGCAAATCAATTAAAATTGCATAGTGTGATCGGTTTGGTCGAACTCGATCTTATGGCCCCGTCATGGTCGATCCATTCAAATTGATAAAAATGCAAATATGCCATATATGGCTGAACAATTCATACCCGATTTGGTGCAATTTCATTATTAATCTCTATGCAAATTTTATAATCAGATAAATACAAAAGCAAAAAATAAATAAATTTGGTATTGCTGTTGTCGTAAAGCGCGTTCATCGCAATGTCAATCAAATTCTGAACCTTCAGTTTAAGATGTTCGACATGCACTTTTTTGTTCGAATATTTTTTGTGAATGCAAAACGGAAGACTTTTTCCGTCCGATTGCATAATGAAACATCTAATAGAATATTGTACAATTGCAAAATATGTAATTTGTTTGATTTTTTCCATGTCATTCGGATGCACATTTACGAAAACTTACCTTATTTTCAACATCTATCTTTCGATTACACTATGTTCGATTGGAATTCTTTTGTGTTGCGTAAAAATTATTCGTTTTTTTTTTTAATTCTCATTGTCTTGACTGCCGTAAAATGAACGGATTGACAGACGACTGAGGAAAAATTTGCCAAGGTTTGTGCAATCAATATTGAAAACATTCTTTATGAATTAATCAATAAGTAAAGTGCTTGGCTGTGGTAGACAAAGAATATTAAAAGGAAATGGCCACTAGTTTTTCGCAAAAAAATGAGTTTGTACAGCCAATTAATTCGTGAATGTTCGATCAGCTGTTGCATCCATAATGTACTAAGTACAATCGATTGGAAAATATGCAATCTTACTGATTCATGTTGGCATAAACAATTTAATAAAGATATTAACAATAAAAACTGAACCGTTGCCGTTCACCAGCCAAACTGATTGGAATCCATGAAGCGATTTCATGTTTATGGAAAATATGAAAATTTGCTTTGGTAATATTTAGTTTTTTTAATATTTATTTTCAAAACAAATGGGAAAAAAAGCAAAATGTAGAAGCATTGTTGCTTCTGTCAGAGTGATTGGGCTTATTTGTTTAGTATCAAGGTACTTTTCATCGACTTATTTTATCTGCTTTCAAATGAAAACGCAAACGAAGAACGAAATTGCAATTTACTTTTCATTGTAGGAAATGAGTTGGCTTTTTCTCATTAAAAATAGATACAAAGTAAACATTTAAATTTAGATAGACGTTCGACAACAATACAAACGCCCAAGATTAGTCGAATTACAATTGAAACGAAATTGGCTATTAATGGAGCAGACATCCTCATTGAATGGCTTTAATTCGATAAGTTGATTTTTTCGAATTGAATTGATAATAATCGGGCGCTAGATTGGGCTAGATATTAATGTGCATAATTCATTTATGAGTCAATCGCGGTCAGTTAACGATTTATACGGACTTAAGCCGAATGGCTATATTTCACTTTTGAATGTAGTCATTCTATTTATATTTGAGGTCTATATTTAACATGAAATATCAAATCATTCAAATTCTCTATCTTTTTTTTTTATTTCGCCAAAGAAGTGTTTAATATATTTATGCCGCATTCGAGTGGTTCTTTTATGGCTATTTCAAGGACAAACTTGAAATCTAATAAGATAAACGTGACAGCAGTCATTATAATCTGTCTTTCTCTCACTTTCAATCACTTTCAAGATGAAAACAATATGTCTCATTAATGATGTGACTGCTTTCATTGGTAATCTGATCTAAAACTGGATAACGAAAGATAAAAAACCAACTTTCACTCGGCTTTACACTTGTGCGAGATGTGTTTCGAGATCAAATTTTGCGTACTCTTCGATTTTGGTTCGTATAACCTTAGTCAATAACCAGTTTTTCGGTGGTAATTGTTAAGGTGGTAGGGTGGTGGTGGTGTACGGTACATCATTTTTTCCATGAAGAAATGCTTAAAATAGTTTTTTGTTTAAAACACGGAAATGTCAAACGAACACACACAAACACACACATCAGACAATTTATCATTCTCTTAATTTGGTTGCGATTTTTTTCTTCCTTTTTTCAAGAAGTGAAGAGAGCCAGAAAAAAAATGAACTTTTGATGGACCTTCGTTTGCCATTTACTTTGAGAATTGCTTTATGGGTACGTGTTTATTGATTGCGTTCAGTTTACTTGACTTTTTCAACAGAAATATAGCAGGTACTTCAATTTTTGTTGTTGTTTCGCAGACACGTGAAGTGGAAGCGCCATTTGTATATCATACATGACTTATTATTTTGTGGCGGAATTTATGTTTAAAAAAATTGAATTTTTTATGCGCAGATCTCTCTCACATTTTTTTTCAAGCACTTTTGAGAAAGCAACACATAATACAATAGACAGACTGCGGAACAAACTATTGAATGGAATGCGCCTTTTAAAATATGCACAAGTGCTGTTTTCAAAGTGTTTCATTTGAATTGGTAGCCTCTGATCTTATGAAGTATTTTGCACTTTAAGAATCGGAAATGGAATTCTGAGCAACTTTGCCCAATTGAACCATCAATTGGCTGTTGAATGGCTGTTATGAAACTTGTACATTTCCACACCAAATCGAAACCTGTTTAAAGAGTCTCTAATGAAGACATAAGATTTTCGATGAATGTTCACTTATCGTTTAAATAGCATTTGTGTGATTTTTAGCACGAAATTTGTCTACGACACATAAAAAATACGAATTATTTAGTTCAAGAAAACAACACGTCAGAGTTCATATCAATTAAACTTTTCTGTTGAAACTTTGCTTGATCGAAGAAGCCCAGAAAAATATGTGTTTTTCTGTAATTGCTGTCAAATGCAAGGAAACTTAAAAACGAATATACTAAAATCGGAATTAACATTGATCGCGTGTATTTATCCCGAGTCCAGAGATCAAAAAACATGGCATCATAAATCATTCGGACAATTATAAATACACACAGTAATTAATTGGGAATTTTACGTTTTACTGAATCATAGCTATGCCTCAAAGAGCTGAAAATTGGCAAGTGATTCACATTCTTTTGAAGAACGACGACGCAAGAACGATGGAACAAACGAGAGGGCAAAAGTGAAAGAGCACGGACAATATAATTGCACCACAACTATGGTAAAATTCCAGTGAGATTCTCATTATAGAGATCATACGCCAGGTAATGTAAGATCAATGAGCAATAAATACGCAATATGAGTTACGAAATTATGATGAAAAAAACCAGTTTTATATGTATATTCCATTTAATCGTTTATTGCAAATATAATTGCATGCCAGCCAACGAATTAACGTACATATGAAGACAGAAATGTAGAATAAAAAAAAATCAATTCTCCACCAACTGGAAGATGAGCACACACTATGTGAATAAAATCACATTCACAACACACACACACACACAACATGTTGAAAAGGGAATTATAATGTGTATTTTGCACTGTCACAGTTGCAAATAGCTGAGTGAGTCGTGCGTGCATGCAACAACGTTGCAAAAAAAGTAACAATTTTGAAACATAATCTCAGTTCGATAGCACATTCGACTCGGTTAACCAGAGATCACACTGTGAGAGATTCTCTGATTACGAGTATGCCACTTTCGATGGACCCCTTTTTATCACGAAAAATTTAATTGAATTTTTGAACGAAACATCGTGCGACAATCTCACATCGATTTTCAGGGACTTTTTTCTAATTTATTTTATCGTCTCACATCACAACAGATTTGAATTGCTTACTAGACTGGCCCCCAAAACACAAAAGTTGAAATTTTTTCGCTCTTACCTCGGAATACTTTTCCATATGGTGTGCAAATAACTTGTGTAAAGTTTCATGCCGATAGCTCAACGCTAGATTGTACCGCATGAGATCGGTAGGTCATTATGTGAATTTATTGAAAAATGACGTTTTCATTTAAAATAAAAATATCTTCGCACAACCATATCGACTAATAATTGATGGTAATCGTCATTTTCCATCAAACACCAGCCACTGGTGAAGTTTCAAACGATTTGGATGAAAATAAAAAACATTTTCATGCAAAATTTTCACACATTATTTGCACACCATATGGAAAAGTATTCCGAGGTAAGAGCGGAAAAATGTCATCTTTTGTGTTTTGGGGGCCAGTCTATTGCTTACACTTACTCTTAATGTGAGATCTGACGGCCAAAATATTCATTTAAATTACACTTTTAAGCTGCTTGCATGTACTCTGCTTGCACATACGTATGTTCGCAAAATATAAATGTATAGATTTTGAAAAAGCAGAAAAAATCAAGTGCGATAAGATTTTGTTGCACGTAATATCGACACAAAATAATAACGGAATGAAAAAAAAAAGTGATGAAAATGACATTTGGGTGATAGAGTATATGTGAACCTTTTGAAATGTTATTCAAATGAAGAAAGAAGAAATTCATTCATTCATTTAAAGAATTCAAGATCCGAAGGAACCATGGAAGGAACTGTCAAGGCTTTGCTTACTACATCTCATAACAAGAACATTAAAATCAGTCCGAAAATGAATGGACCTTCGATCAAAAACCGAAAGCATTCGATTTCACGACAATTTAACACCAAACGCCGTTACACCAATGACAACAGAAGTAATATTAAAACATTGTTCGAAGCGTATTCATTTTCGAATTTTTGAAGCTTATGTATTTGTTTAAAGTAAATATTATGAAATATACACGATAAGATTGTGTGAAAAATGAAGAGACTTCATCATCATTTATAGTATTTAAATAAGATTTTGTAAAAATTTCAACGTAAATTTCATTGACGAAAAAATTATCACTTGTTGGCAAACTTGCTAAAAGCGGTATATGCTTCAAGTCGCACGAAACGTGTGCAACACAAATTGAATGGAAGAAATACACAATACAAAGAGACGATCAATCGATACAAGGTGGTTTTCCATACATTCATTGCATTACACGTTCATAATCCATTCACTTAATGGAATGGTCTTATTTGTGTGAAGTGCATTATTTTCATTTACATTTCAAATTGAAACACACAGAATCTAAATCTATAAACAAAAAAAAAGTCTTTGTTGACTACTTAAAACGAATATAATAATTTAATTAAATTATGCTAATTCTATTACCATTGAATACTCTCATTATCAGTTAAATTACATTTTTGAATAAGTATACTGTGGTGATTTTCATTCAAGACAAGGATTTGCAGAGAAAACCAAAATGTTCAAAGAAAAAAACAACAGGTAACTCAATGGCCTCGCTCTCCCCATCGACTGAATGGGATGCGAACCGGAATTCTTGGTGATAATTGTCATTGAATGACGCAGATTCGGATTGTGTGGCAATTTTTAGTTTTTTCGGCGTAATTAATATAAGAATTGCATTTTAATTTCATGAAATTGCATTACGAATTTTCAATGAGAAAAATCAAGTCGGGATTACATCAAAAACACGTAATGCGACGAAATAAAAATGCAAACAAACACACGAAAACAAAAAATATGGCGATATGTATCGTCGGTGTGATGTAGACTAAAATAACACCCAGTCTGAAGAAGTTTTTGAATAAGTAAGTGCAAGCGCGAGAAGCAAGAAACATTAAAATAAAAACAAGAAAAACGACTAATCAAGATCTGTTTGCATTGCGTTTTGGTTTAATCCGCAGTACCTAACGTGAAATACAGGTACATTGTCCATTGCGCGTGTCAATAACATTTAATTCAGCGACCAATATGGCAACAACAACAAAAAAAAATCAACGTAGATGCTTGCATTAATCTAATAGAAACAGTGGAAAAAAGAGAAACATGCATTGGTGCACACAACATCAACGAATGCATGCACTGAATGAAGATAGTACTGATTCGGTTGATCAGCATGTTTTATGTGGAAAATGTATTGCACAAATCAACAAATGAAATTTTTTTTTTTTAATTTTCGGAAATATTCAACGTGTATTACCTCATCACGAGTCACAAAACAGTAATTGTGCATGATGCATACGATGCAAATAATTGATTAGAATGCCATCATTTTTTGATGATTTTTTATTTCAATTCATATGCGATAGGAGCATGTCACGCACCATAAAAGTCACGCTCTCAATATTGATAGCAAAACTGACGGGAATATCACGACAAAAGATCGCTGTTATAAACTGATGCAAGGGAATCTAAGGCTATTATTGTAGCTCGGCTTGCTCATCGGCACACACATACACACAGTGCCAAAAATGAATGAGCGAGCGCAAGCGGAAAATACGTTTGTGGTTGTGGTTACTTACGTTCCATCATCGGTCCAGCTGAACATCTTTTTAAGACGCTTTTTATCCGGCTTCGGCTGTCGGGCCACTTCATTAATTTCACTTATTGAACTCATTGTTTATCTGTTTGTTTGTTTATTTTGTTTATTTAAATTTTCTTTTTTTTTTCTTCAACTTTGTGGCTCTATTGACTTGTCAATTTAAATGACAACAACAATATCAATGTAATTTACAACTAGAAATAAAAAAACCGCAAATGTTTTATGACTTATTTTGTATCATTCAATATACACTCAATGATATTAGCTTTGCTGTGGAATTTGCCATTCGAATCGTCAATACTTTTATTTTTTTTAATTTCAATCACACAACAATCGAAATGAACATCACAATGCGATATAGATTTGAATTCTTTCTAAAACATTTATTTTTTCCCCATTTTTATTTTTAAATCAATTTTCTTAATAACTGGCACAGGAAATAACAATTAAATGTTGTCAATTGTCATTAAAATTCGATTTTTTTCTTCTTCAATCAAACAAACTTTCTGACTCGATGAAACATCGAGTGAAAATGGTCTTGTTGTCTATGTTTCTTTCGTTCATTCATTCTCTCTCTTTCCAATCATAAACCAATACCAATTTAAATATGAATATGTACGTGTTTGTCTTTATTCGGATTACTTGTTACCATTTTTGCAATGCCATTTCACTCTCGTTTGCGCCCGAGACAACAACGACAGCAATGGCAAAACCGTTACCTTTTGAGTCGGAACGCGCACGAAGAGAAAGAAATGAAATGAAAAGCGAACAACAACAACAACAACAAAAATTGATGAAAAAAAAGAAATGGTAAGTGATATTGGCAACGAAGGTTTGGTGTAATTGGCCGCATGTGTCTTCATTCCTCTCCTTGTTGTTTGAATGTTACGCAAAATCATAAGAGAAAAAATAACAACAACACAGTATACTGAATGCCAGACTCAATATAATCGTAACTGCTATACACGCGCTATACGCGGTCGTTTTCTTTGTTTATTGACTCGCTCACGCTTACAGTTTCAACGCTACGCGAAAGCATTCAATTTCGATTTCGATAAAATGAAGAAAATGCAATTGTACAACATCGTATGTATACGGCTAATGTTAGATTCCATCTTGCTACTGGCTCTTTTACTTGTAGCGCTTGTGAATTGTCGATTTGCTTTGGAAATTTGAAGCAAACCACAAACAAATGACATTTCGATGGAGTTTTTTGTTTTTCAACCATATTTGCTTCCCTTTATTTATTTTGATTTGCAAAAAAAAAAAAATGTTCAATTAACGTCAACAGAATTTGGCGGTAGATTAGAGGAAACGAAATATTGTAGAAAATGCGATCGGGGAAATGAAAAATGTTGAATGTATAAGTTGCAAACTTCAAAACCGACAAACTTAATGCAAATTTCAAACGTTCAACTGTTTGCAATGAATTTCATCAAAAAAAAAAAGATTCCAATTATCCCGCGCATTTCGCATGGAAACGAAAAAAAATCAACGATCTTCATGCAATTGGACTTATTCAACAGTTTAATTTTTGCGCAATAAGATAATGATCGTCACACACAGGTGACATTGCAATTGTTTCGCATTTACAAAACAACATTGAGCATTTTTTTTTACATTGGAATGCAACAGCCGAAGAAGTCGCTACAATACAAGAGAACATTGAAAATATCACGGTGACAATCCTGCTTAAAGTGCGGTTCAGGAAAGAATAATGAGTTGTTTTATCTACATGGTTCAATCTAAAAAGGAATTCAACCACTCCAAATGTTTCCAAATTCATATAAAATGATGATAAAAGTATTTTCGATCGTCCATTTAGTTTGATTTGAACTTTGATTTGAGCATTGTCATTCACAAATCTCTTGAACTAAGTAGAAACTTGTTTAAGTTAAATGAATTCAAAATGTTGGCGAAAAAAATTGATATCAGATTTGAATGAATCACACAAAAGCCACAGCAAAAAAAAAAATATTTCACGAACACACTAATATAAAAATGATTTTTTGCAATAAAAACTGATCACGTCTTTTTTTTTCTCAAATAAAAAAAAAACACAAAAAATCACACAAATAAAATTGAAATCGTCTCTGTCAATAAAATTCTAAAACTGTTTCGGTTCTGTATCATAAAAAAAATACCCACACTATCTGCTCTGATGCTATTGTCGATATACGTTAAAAAACTAAAAACCTTTTTTTGTCAGCAAAACGAACGACACCACTTTGGTCGATGCTTTTCAAACTGGATTGAATATTGTTCTTCTATTCGGTTTTCATGCGCGCGGCGATGTTGATCCGCTAAAACCGCAGAAAAGGTATGTATATAGAAGCGAAAAACAACAACAACTCGTCGAATACTCGGGAGATACACTAGCAGCGGCCAATATGACGACAACAAATGTAAGTGAATTGTTTGTAAAAAAAAACGAAAAAAATAAAGCCCAAAAAGCGAACTTACAATGTATGCGAAATGCAAGCAAACAATAGTGGAAGCAGCAGCAGCACACTTTACAACGACAATAAAGAAAGAGACGAGAAATCAATGTTTCATCGCTAACATTTGCGCACACACTGTACAAAGCTAACTCTCCAGCTATATTTACAATATCGACGATCATGTGTGTATGTAAACATGTTCAATGTGCTTCGTTTAGATTCGTCTTTTAACTCTTCTCTCGTTTGTAGTTTGCCTCGGTTTGGTCGATTGTACTTCTTTCTGTGTATGTTTCATTGGATTTCTTAGTTTCTTTGATTACTTTAATTATTTTCTCAATGCAGCGAAGTTTTTTTCTCTTCTCCTTCCTGGTTCATACGAACCAATGAGTAAAAAAAGAAGTTAAACACTCTTAAAATGGTATTCACACACAACGCAATTTTGAAGAGTGAAACAAAAATATTTCTGGTATTTTTAGATGTTGCTATTTCGAAGTGTGTACAAGAGAGAACACAAAGAGCACGAGCTAACACGAACCAACTAGTTTCTTTTTTTTTCTTCTGTTCAATATTAAATTGCACCCAAAGATTCATTTCACCATCAGCGGCGTATTTATGGTTTTTTTTTTCGCCAAAAAATATAAACGCACACATTTTTCGTACACACAAGTATACCGAGCCGCGTATCGTACGGTTTCGCTTTAAAGCATATGTGTCATCTTAATACAACACAAGACCCAAGTCGACTTTAAGAATCCAAAGAATATGCAAAATAACAGCAGCACCGCCAACATATGCTTATTGTAGAAGACGAAATGTGACAATTTATTTATTTCTTTTATGACAATTTCATTCCTCGATCAATCGAACGAACATTTTCATAAATTAACATTTTTTTGCAACTACATTCATTTATAGCACACAACAACAATTGAGTGAATGTATAAAAAAAACGTTAGCGGAAATTTGAGATAGCAACGCATACGTATTGGAAAGTTGCCGAATTTGAAATGTGATTTAATTCAAACCGGTCAATGTCTATACCGTTAAAATTGTGTCAATTTCTTAAAGTTAGAATATACTTCGTTATTTTTAAAATAATTTATTATCTTATCTATTGACTCAAGTCCTCATAAAACGGCTTGAACTCGTGGCGAAGTGTTCTTTTTTCTTAAAAAAAGAAACTGTTCTACTTAAAGGGTGAACGATTCTTCGAGTGTACCTTGTAGAACTCTTTTTTTTCTTCTCCCGTTCAATGTGAATGAGTTATTTTTGGTTGAAAAAATTGTCGATTTAAAATTATAGCTTTTTTAATCCAAACCAGGTTCAAGTTCAACCCAAAAAGAAAAGAGTCAATTGCCAAAGCCCACAATGAATTCTACTACACTTATAATTATCAATTGAGTTTCCTTCCAAACAATGTATGCCAATTTGTCTTTGAAAATTTATGATCAAATTGCAAAAAACCTATCATGATTTACAAAAAGATGTGTGGTAGAAAAGCCCATAAAACCGAAATGTCAACTACATTGTGAATTTCTGTGCAACTGAGCAATCATTAGAGTCACATTCGATTGTAAAATATATTCAAGGAGATTTACGTGCTATTTTTACGATTTGGCATGTGTGAGTGTCTAGTTTCACCTATCTTTTTTTTTCTATGTTGGTTTGCGATGCGTGGTATGTGCGATGTGGAAAGTTTATCACACAAAGCAGCTAATTTGTATGTTGTAATCAAGTATTTTGGTGCTAGCATAACGCAGGTAAATATTTCACACAGAAAAATGCGGTGATGTTTGTCGTCGCTAGTCCGATTTCATTGAAGAAGTAAGGCAATGCCGAAGCAGCAAAAAAATAATAATAATAAATAAATAGAAAACAATTGATGGGTGTCTTCTTCGGCACCGTACACAAATATTGAATACACGTGAATCATACAAATATCGTAAACGGAAAAGATGTACACACAATGACAGGGAGAAAGCAGCAGAGAGATGGTCATATCGTTCGTCATATTTTCGCCCATACATTGCACAATTGCGACAAAGACGCTGATTTATTTTAAACACATAAAGCAAATCCTTTAAATTGGTATTGGTACTTTTTACTGAGAACCATTCAACAAACAAATTTACTATGTGTTATTATTTACGATTATATAATGTTACGTTTACATTGTAAACACAACGCACAAGTGTATGTTGTGCAATAATTGCTTAGATGATGTGTTTCGTATGTGCGCCGTATGTCGATTGCTGATGATTCGAGCTTTACTTAAAACTTTTTTAATTCCCACATTGAGTGTGCGACGATTCTTGCGGTAGCTTCAATTTTAGCGAACGCGACTTTTGTTGCTTTTTGCATTATTTTTCTACAGCTTCGCATATTATTTTTAGCACTACTTGAAATGTAAGGCTATTAATTTTTAAATGCTTAAGTACAAAGTCAACTTAATATGTTACATAGTATTAAATATACATTCATTTGGTGGTTAGTTACTACACATGCATTTACCGATTTCGATAAATAGAATTACATATGATAATCGATCTGAATAATAAAATTCTTATGATACGATTATGGTGGAAAAAATGACCAGACAACCCCAGTTTTGTACATAATAATGATTTTATATAGTTTGGGTTTTTTTATGAAGCCAATTTTGTTTTGAACATGCATGTTGATTCATTGCAGATAGTCAGAATATTTTTACCAGAAATAATACTTGTCAGTTTGGACATAATTTCGGTACGCAATGTCGAACAGTCTTATTCCATCATTTGCATCTAATTGACTTCATACGTATGGTCAACCAATTTTTTTGGGGCAATGCGTTGTACTTATTCGGTGAGTCGTTGGACCCATTCTTTTTATCATACATATGATCAGTCCACTAAATCATTATTACACAGTCTAATGGAAAAAAGCACTCCCACAAAATTGCTAAGGGAATATATGAATGAGTTAGGATTAAAGTGACCAGTTGACAAATAAAAACGGCAACATGATTTTTTTTACATGAAATTTCATGTTGGTGTTTTACTGTCAACTGAGACTCCAGCTCACTTTGGTCCCAACTTATTCCTATTTAGCCGAAAAATAATGCCTAGCGATGTGCTTTTACCAATTGGGCTGTATTTATCTTAAAATCTTCATTCGATATCCATCTAGAAACACACTTTGTATTTCAAAATATCAAACCAAATAGATGCGTTGACAACACATTAAATACACACAAAGAATTTTGCCATCTGATAATGACTTTTGCTATGGTAAAAGGTTTTATAGGATTTTCATATAATGAAACGATGGTTGTTAGAATTCCCTGAAGTAAAGGCGTGTGTAGTGTCAATAAATTTAAAATATTCGGAACATTTTCTTGAGTGTGGTTATTTAATGAAAACAACCGAGTACTGCTTATCATTGTTTGCAAAAATTCCTGACTCGAATAACATTTTTTAGCTAAAAATCAAAGTATCCTTATTTGCTGCTGCTCAGCATATGACTGAGTAATGCTGAGTAATGCTGAACTCGTACGGCTAACGCATACGAAACGGATGCACGATACATATTCCCCTTTCGCTTCGTGTGTGCTGCCGTTGACGCTATTGCCGCTGCTGTTCCACTTACGCGTAAAATACAACGGCATCAACGGTAACACACTATACCAGCGAACATACGAAGTGAAGGAGAATATATGAGAGACTGGGAGCAAAAACAGCACGTCGCATCTCATCTCTTGCTTTCACTATGTATGTTCGTTGTGTTTTACGCGTAAGTGGTTTCAGCAGCGGCAATAGCGTCAACGGCAGCACATACGAAGCGAAAGGGGAATATGTATCGTGCATCTGTTTCGTATGCGTTAGCCGTACGAGTTCAGCATTACTCAGGCATATGCTGAGCAGCAGCAAATAATGATACTCTGCTAAAAATACATTTCAAAGATGAATAAGGCCATGAGTAAAACTATAATACCACTAATTGTCTTTTGAAGTCGATCAATTATTGTTTCAAAAAAATAAGAAGAAATGAGATTTTTTACGGATTGGCTTTGGCTTTCATTCTTTTCGAAGGATTCGTAAGTACTTTTCCGGTAATTAGATAATCCAATGCAGAACTAATGAAGGTATACTGAAATTACCTGATGAGCTAGTCGAAGAGATTCTCACCGAAGCTGGTTTTGAATCAACGAAACACGCACTAAGAGTAATGGAAAGATTTTTTGAAGATCGCATCATTGTGGTTAATCCGTATAATTTCAATGACCTTCGACGATACCGGTATTTGGGAAGAAATTTCGAATGAAAATGGAGAAATTCGTTTCGAAAAAGTGAAAAAGTTTCATTATAAAGGTATAAGTAGAAAAAAACTATTAGATTCGAATTCAATATTTCCTAAGCTTGAAATAGTCGAGTTATATGGATCAATAACTGATGCAAAATGCTTGAAAAATGTTGCGAATCTGAAGGAATTAATATTGAGCACAACTTCAATAGAAGAACATCAATATGAACATATATTCGCAAAGAATAATAAAATATCCATACTTGAACTCTTCGTTCGATCGACAAACATTTGAAACACTTAAAACACTTAAAATTAGATATATTGGCTGGGAATTTTTGATACGAGCAACTGATCGTGTATATAATCTATCATCTGTATCCACATTCGACGTCACAATTCGTGAAACAAACGAATTGCTTGGAAACCTTTCATTTGATATGCTCATCTTGCGCGGAGATCGTATTGATGAACAAATTTTGAATTTTATCAATCATTTCAAGAAATTGAAAACTTTGGAAATGGAAGCCAATTATTCAAATACCGAAATTAACTTTGAAAATAGTCAACTAGCTTCACAGCAAAAAATGCTTGATACATTAAAACTATTGAATTTTGATGAAGTAGAATATCCAATTTATAATAAAACAATGAATGACATCAATAACTCATTTTAAAAAAATCCAACAGACCAACATGGACATTGTATCATGAGAAAACTGATAAAAATTTGATCCTTAAACGAAACATTTCATTATATTCGCGTTTCATTTAGAAAAATGATTCAACCAAACTTTTATTTATTCGCTGAAGATTGATTGAAGCATCATCATACGACATTTGTCGAAATAAAGATATGAAATAATTTATTTCCATGAACGCTGACACATGTGTTTTCCTTTTAAATTATAAATATAAAATTCTTTAAAATAATTTTTGGAACTAAATGTTGGAACTTTTATTTTACAAATTTTACCATATATCATGGGGATTTGCACCCTAGAACCATTCAACAAACAATATAGACTTGTCGAATATCGTTTCTGTCTTGGGAATTTTTTATTCAATACCATAATTTGAAAGTTTTGTGGATTTTCACTCAAAAACTCAAATTATTGAGGTCGATAAACTGCAGACATTTTTTTAACAACAGTTTTTTTTAAATTTTATCAATTTTAACAGCTTTTTCCAATTTGCCGCTTTCAGTATTATATCAACTGGTAGTTTGATCCATTTTAACATATGTGATTCTGATTACTTTTGATTTTATCACCTGTGTTTTTTCACGATTTTTGTTTCTACTGGCATTATTTGTCTACTCTTCTATATTATTTCTAGCAATTCTTGAAATGTAATGCTATTAATTTTGAAATAGTAAAGTACAAAGTCAACTTACATAGTATGTAATGTACAGTGCACCAAAAGAAATTTAAAATTGTTCTATTCATTTGATGGTTAAATAGACATGCATTAACAATTTCTATAAATACAAACTATTACATATGATAATTGATCTGAATCATAAAATTCTTAATTCGTCGATAAAGAGACCAATTCACTCCCATTTCTATGTAATAATGATTTTATATCGTTTCTATTTTTAATGTTTTATGAAACCATTATATTTTGTTAATTATTCGATAAAATTTCTTCGAACATTGGCCAATGGTTGGCTACTAAACATACATGTTGATTCATTGCAGATAGTCAGAAATTGAACTAAGTGACATCTTATATCGAACTAAATAATTGTTGGTGTTTTATTCCATCATTTACCCTTAACTTATTTCATACATTAGTGTCAATTTTTTTTGGGTCAATGAGTTATTTTTATTCGGTGAATTGTGAGGCCTGTTCTTTTGATCAAGTATATGATCAGTATTCCATTATTCGAAATTTTCCACTGACATTTCTGAGTTCAAAAAACATTAATAATCGATCGAAAATCACTTACATCGCACTGTTTCCAAAACCAGACCTTTTTTTAGCCAATTCAAGATTTGATAAATTTAATAATTAAAAAATTTCACACTTACCTTGTTTCAAAGGCAGACAAAACTTGTACAATGGGCGGTATCATCTTATGCGCAAAAGAATTTTTAAATTAAAATTAACCAACTGTTTTATCAATTCATCACTTGTTAAATATTATTATATTGATTTCTCGGTGAAAGTTTGGACTTGTTTTATTTCTAAAAATCTTCCTTAAAATTGTATACTTTTCAGTAACATTTTCCAATATCGAAAATGGAATTTCTACAAAAAAAATCTCAAATTTAAAGTTTCGTGGTGAAGAATCTTTTTCAAGAAGTACCATCCGGAATGGCTGAAATTAAAAGAAGAACTGTACTGAATTACCTTTGAATGTTATCATTCTATCAATTCTCAATGGCCAAATATTGTCTGTGTGCAATCAAATTTGGATCCCACATAGATTTTCGATTCCTTTGAGAAAACGAACAAACACAATACGTTGACAAGAACACATAAAAAACATTAAACTATTTAGTTCATATCATAATTATTTTCGGTTTTGTTTATAAAAAAAAGCCTTCTGATGATTCTTGATTTTGAGATATCATACGAAATGTCAGACACTAAAATGGAACGAATTCCGTATGGATTCGAATAATCAATTACATTAACAGAAATCATTGAAATACACAAGGTTATCAAGATATTTTAGACAATTTTGTGATTACGAAAATTGCATATGAATCAATGAAGTGATTTGGTGATGACTCTCTTGCTAACAATACAGTCGGGAATTTTCAAATAAACGACAAGACAGACGATAAATTACAAAAAAGAGATGCATTTATTTGCATTGATTATAAAACGGTTGAAACCTTCACATTCAATTTTTTTTGATTTAAACGATTACGATATATGCAGTGAAATGATTTCCTGTTTGAATGTTGGAATCACGCTATATGGGTCATTTCGAATTTGAATCAAAAATATAGTAAAAAATTATATTTTTCGAAAAACTTAGATGAATGAGCTTCACATGGAAGCATCCAAATTTTGGCATTAAAAGACGATGGCAATTCTCAATCCGTGAGAACGTATGGAAAAAGTGGATAGCATTTCAAATCAAAAATTTCTATTATTTACCGTTGTCAACAATTCAATTTGATTACATCAATACGCAATCAAGTATTGTAGATTGAATTGATAGAATTTGTTTACATTTATCAACATAAATCTATCAAATAATTTAGCATGCGCACGCCATAATGAATGTCTGTTCACATCTACACGCTTGTTTCTCTCGGCAATGTCATGTCATTCAATAAACTGGATAAAAATCCGATGAACTTCCATGTTATAGGAAGTAATTTCGATGCAATCAAATAGTAATTTCAGCAATTTTTTGAAATCGTTTATTATTTACTGTATAGACGTGTGTGTGTTTGTGCTTAAGCTAATGCAATGATAATAATGTTGCATCTTGCCTGATATTACATATGCACATGTCCAAACCGTGCACGGTTTTCATTGCCTTGTATGCGAATTTATCAATTTCATAACAATACAATGTCATTTCAAAAAAAAAAAAAATGTTTCAAAAAATATGCCGCTACACCTACCGGTCATATCGCTCAAAAACACATTTTTTAAACGATTTTATTAAACCTCGTGTCCAAACCTTCAAAAATCCCACTAAGAAACGAATATGCTACACTAACGAATAACCAAAATGTGAAAAAATAAAAGATTGATTTTATTTACAAGTTTGTTTTATTTGCAAATTTTGTTAATATTTGTCAAAATGATTTTTGTTTGAGAAAGCATGTGCAAAAAAATATATTGGATTACTGCCCTTTTGAACAACGAAAAAAAAATCAAAAATAAACCAAATCTATATGTTGCGTTCAAATTGTTAACATCTCGTTGAAATAAAAGTATATGCAAGAACATTAAATTGTTGTTGTCTGTCTCTTTGTCACAAAAATCTTTGTTTTTTGATATTTCTGTTGAGGTGGATCATTTGAATGTATTTTGTAGTTGTTTTCTTTTTCGGAATAAATTTTACTGTGGTTCCGGATTTTGCTTTTTAAATAATTCGTTTAATTTCTTAGATCTAAAGAATCATGTTTTGTTTTTAATATAAAAATTAATATTGATGCTAGAAATCGTAACGCACATGTTTTCTCTAATGAACTTGTCACAATTGTTTTTTTTTACATTGATTAAATGAATTGAGAAATATATGCTATAGGGGGGATCTTTATCCAATGGAATTGTATTTATCTAATGCGCATATTTTTTGTTTCATTTAAATTTGATTTCTGTTTAATTTCTTCATCATCTTCGTTTCGTTTATTTACTGATAGAGAAATGATTTATTTATAATATGTATTTATCTAAAGAAATTTATTATCTATCACACAAATTTATTAATCGCAAACATTCAATTCGGTTCAGGAAATTTAAATTCTAAATGTTTGTTGTTTTTTGTAGATATGATGCAAAGAACAATATATGCCCATTTACAAAACCACGAGGCATCTGGAAAGAAAAAACATTTTCTTGAAAAAGATTCAATGTATTCATTTTATATGGGGTGGCCAACATTCGTGGCCATACTGTGACCATCGTTCATTGTTTATTCGAATTTCTTTGGTAACTTTGGTTGAACAATTTACACATTTCAATGCAATACAGTGATCTCACATCGATTAGTCCATAAAATTAATTTTCAATTCTGAATTTATTTTCAGAATGCGATTTTTTTAACGAAGAAAACACTTTTTAGTTTCCGTTTTTTTTTTGGAATGATATCAATAGAAAATTAAGGCAAATAATTTGTTTTATAGACATAAATCGTCCAATTTTTTTGTTAATGTGTTTCTTCTGTATTAAGTTGTTGAACTGTTAAGCTAACTTTTTTTATTGAATTTTGAATATACAATTGATTAATTTCGGAAAATGTGCCCATTTAAAATAAAAACTATGAAAAAAAGGATCTTTTTCAAGAATGTCTGAATGTTTTTAATTGATTTTATCGGGCTTAACTGATATGAAATAAAAATTCTTGTAAAGAAATACCCGACAATGTTAAAAAAATATATATTTATGTATACTTAGATGGATTTCATGCTTTATGCTTTAGATTCGTCTTTACAATTTGGCTAGTGTTTATTTTCGATTTAATGTCACTTTCTTATCTCTTTCGATCTACTCATTTCCCAAGAATTTCCCTATTTTGCTGTGTGTGTGTGTGTGTGTGTGTGTTATTTGTGGAAAAGTTTATTTATTTTTTGAATCAACACATAAACATATTACATTGAGACTTGTAGTAAAAATTGAAAAAAAGTATGTTTGAAAAATTAAGAAAAAACCGGTCAATTTAACTGGATACAATTATTTTATTGATACAAGTATCTCATGTGATATCTATTTCGTATATTCTCCTTCTTGTTCATCTCAATCATATGCATATTTAATTTGCTAGTTTTTTTTCTGAGTTTTTTGTTTGAATAAAATTGTTCAGCGTACACCTATACATAATAGCCGAAAAATCTGTTTACGTACAATACATACAAATATATAAAAATAAAATAATAGTAATATGTGAATATTACAATTTTGTGTAAATAATTTTTTTTTTTTTTTTAAATAATAATAATAATAAAAATACAAATTGTATCACGGTTGGAGAGTCAAATCACATTCGCTTTGATTTACAACTCTTTCCAAGAAGGATATCAAATTTTGTTTACACCAAAATTAGAAAGGAAGAAAAAAAAATAATATAGAAGAACAAATCAATCAAATTTTGGTTGTCTTCGTGATGGTTTGGGAACAAAACGTAAAAATATAAATCGAAATCAGAATTGGTGTTTTCATAGATGTTACGTATGAGCTGATTGAGTTCCGGTAATATTCATTGAAAAACAATTTCGACACACTCGCACTGCTTTGTTGAGCCCGAATTTCGGTAACGGTGCCTGAGAATTTGAACAGATTCCACAAAATACACCGCCACAACAGCGACAATGGTGACGTCGTCGAAACGTTGTAAACGTTTGTGAACACGACATACCTAGAAGAAATATATTTTAAGTCAGATTAGTGATTATTATTTATTCTGATGTGTCAAAATTTAAAAAAAAATTGCTTACATTGAGCGGCTTCTTCGTCGGGTATCCAACGCGGTGGTGTTTCGGTAATTTGTTGTTGAGGTTGAGATTGTTGATCGTTTCGATTGAGTCGACTGTTTGTTGTCAGTATAATCGTTGTGGTTGTTGTTGCCATCGTCGATGAATTGTCAACCGATCGCGACGTTTGATTATTGTTCACATTTGCATTGTTATTATTTACATTTGCCATTAATCGTGGCACATTCGTCTGTGGACTGTTATCATTTATTTCGGTGTGGTTGCCATTTCGTTCAACGCACTGTATTTGATGCGTTGTATTCACAACTAATGAAACGGGTCGCGTGCTTGAATCATCGCTCAAACTTTGACTTCGTTCAACATTCACACGACTGTGTGTTATTCGAATTTCAGTTTCGAGGCTTGCGCTTCGCTCCTGATGATCCGAACCGGGCGGCAATGATTGAACAATTGACTGCTCAAATACGGAATCATTTTCTGGATTTGCTTCTTCCGCCGAATAAATACTTTGATTTGATCCACCATCATTTTCATGTATCACATCATTTTCGCTTGCACGAAACTCAAATAAATCGCTCGTTGAATCTTTCGATTTGCCACTGATGTCAATCTCAATGTCCTCGATCGGTGGCGGTGAAACGTTCATTAAAAATACGCTGCGCAATATTTGCCGTAAATCGGATGCGAAATTTGTTTGCAACTGATCAGCAACACCGGCAATGCACACAAATAGACGATGTAACAAATTTTCCGTACTCCTGAACAAAGAGAACAATTCATTTCCAATGTTAATATGGATAAAAAAAAAAAAATTAACAATTTAATAATGAAATCACTTACTTGAACTTCATGCGACCGGAACTGTGCCAAACATCTTGTGGATCACCTTCGGAGTAAATACACGATGTCGATGATATGGAAACTTTCTCTTCAGTATTTCGTGTGGTTCGACGTCTGGCCAAACGTTTTCGCGTATTACCCGAACTAGTTTTTGAGCTGCTCGAATGGCTGCTATTCGTTTTTGGGCATGATTTTCGTTCGTATCGATCGCTGCGTCGACTTTGCTGCGACTGGGAATGGTTTTGTTGCGATGAATGTAATCTCGTATGGTGTTGTGGTGGCATTGGAAGACTCACCTCGTCATATTGTTGTTCGGCGCCATGCTCTTGTGAATGGTAGTAGGTTGGTGTTGCATAGTTTTGGTAAAGCGTATTTGGATTATAAATTTCAGATGTATTTGGTGTATTTGTTTCGTTGCCATACATGCCAAACGAATTTTCGATCCGTTGTTGTTGCTCATGCTCATTTTGTTGTTGTTGCTGTGATCTGGATGGTACATTATTTGTTATAGTGACATCATTTGTCGTTGTCGAATCAACTAATTTATTCATTTCTGAATCGGGCGTGTGATCCAAACTGGTATTTTCAGCCGTGCCAATGCCCGAATCACCGCCACAATTGGTCGTATGTTTCATTGCCATTCGGCTGATATCGCTGGCCACACCTGGAATCGTTTGCATGTGATTCGGTTCATTTGAAACACGTACATTATCCATCATCGATTGAATAACGGCCATATCGGCTTCACTATCCATCGTATCCATCGATGTTGAACCGACCACATACATTGGATCATCATTTTCAGTGACCGTTGTTAAATTTTTCTGTGTATATTCATCGTCACTTGAGATAAAGCTATCAGTCAATGGAGTATCAGTTGTTTGGAGTAAATTGCCAAAATTTGTATTTGGTATTAAATAGCCGGACGCACATTCTGTCGATATCCATTCATTTTTATTGCGATTCGTTGATGAATCTGAATCGATTGTTGAATCAACCAGCAACGATGTCGACGATGCTTCAGCATTCGAATATGGTGCATTCGACCAAACATTTACAATGTGATTTGGTGCCAATTCATTGTCATTGATCATTGTTGTGCTAATGTTATTGCTTCGATTCGATGAAAATCGTCGATCGAAATCGGTTTCGATGGCGCTTGGTATTTCTAATGTGCTATTGCTACCGGTGCTTGTACTTTGGCTTGAATTGCTACTCGTGCGACTCACCGTGCTCGTTGTGCTTTCGCTGCTTGTGCTACTCGCACTACTATTACTTCCAATAAATTTTTCCTCATCATCGGAATCATCACAATTAAAATTGGCTATTTCGCTGGTTGGTAGTGCCGGTGTTGGTGGAGCGGTTGTAGTGGTCGTTATTGTTTCGGTTGTGTCCGTTGTTGGTGTTGTTATTGTTGTTGACATTTCATCGCTCACCACACTATCATTCGGATTTGATTCCTGCGTTGATGTATAAATGTGAATGTCTTCGTTTGTGCACAATAACTTTTCCAATTGATACAATTCGTTGGCATTCAATGTTCGCAATAAATCGCGAATTTTGATTAAAAGCGTTCGAAATGGACGAAACATTTCCGATAATTGATCGGCTGGCATTGACATATTTAATGGACCTTTATTATAAATAACCAAACCAGCCACGATTGCTAAACGCGGTATCGAAAACATAAGCGCCGGATCATAATAATCAACTTGCTCTTGTTCCAACAAACCAATACGTAGGGCACGTTGTAATGTTTCCGAAAATAAAACACAAATCAATTCTTGCATTTCATGTTCCTGTTTTGATTTCACCTGTACCATTGCGCTCACATATAATAGCTCAAATTCGGCAAATAAACGATCGAAAATCTTTAGACTTTCGCACAATGTCTCCGTCACCGCATCATTTAAATCCAAATTCAATGTCAACGAATTTGGCGTTTTATTTCGAAGGCATTGTTCACGCAATAGATTTCGTACATGATCCAATGATTTGGTAACTGCTTTGGCCAACGGTCGCATTTGTGCACTCTCCGTTTCACGATTCATAATTGATGAACCAGCCGCCAAACATTCGGCACCAAACCATAATTGACCGGCTAAACTTTCCTGTAATACTTCTTCGGGGAATTTTGCGCGAAATGTTCGTGGTGCACGATCTTCGCCCAACAATTCATCCATTATAATATTTGTTATTGCTAGCACTTGGTCCTAGTGAAACGAGAGAGAAAAAAAAGAAGAAAGACACGTATAAAAATGACAAATATTGTGAAGAACGAAACGAAAAAAAAAGTAAAGAAAACATCCGTGTGTCGGTGTGTCGTTGAGTCAAAATAAAACAATTCAATTTATAGGTTGAAATGAAAAAAAAAAACGATCGTTTCTCACCTGGCCTTGTCTCAGTCTTCCGACCAGTCGTGAACATCTTTCCGGTTCTGCTCGACCGTCAAAACTATCTAATTCACTAGCCACCGCTGTTAACGCTTTGTCTGCATAATAAAATCTGGCCAAAATTGATTTATCATCCGCCTGAAAATCGAAAAAACCAAATATTTGTAATCAAAGTTCAATCTATTTTTAAGGAAAGAAAAACGATTTTTCATTGTCGAATCTAAATTTAAATTGTGATATGCAATCGAACGGTACCAATTAACCGCGGTTATTGTATGTTGTGTGCTTTTTGGTGTTGCTGTTGTTGTTACCGTTCTTTTTTTGGCAAACATATCGAATTTCTCTTTTACTTTCATTATTTCTCGCTCGTTAACACGCATCATTGCGACTCATTCAATTTCACTTTCAGGTTTTTCGTTTTATTTTTTTTTTCTTTTCGTTAATTTATTTTTATATATTCAACATGCACAGTAAAGTGAAATACTTCCGCCAGCAAACATGTATTCCTGGTTGCGTATAATAATCAAACGATCACCATGATTGGCTTTATTATTGGGGGCGATGTGATATGGCGTGTGCAAATTTGCTCTCAAATAAATAGTTTGTGTATTAATACATGTGTACATATCTCTATGTGTAATACACGCTGTGTGTGTATCACAACTTTCCACACCTTTCTTTCTCTGTCAAACTGATCAAAGATTATGACGTAGCGCCAAGTAAAAGGGGAAATATAACAAGCGATTTACTCAAACAAAAGATGTAATGAGAGAAAAAAAACAACCACGTAGCGGTTTTGTTACAATCATCTTTTACAGACACACACTTGAGTAAAATACTCTGAACTTTATTCGACACGTTCTTTTCGAACTGAAAAGTGCTAAAAATATGTCATTTTACTGACCTTAATATCTTTCACAGATATTTTTTTTTGTTAACTGAATAAAGTTTGCCAATCAACCAACCGAAGAGATGTGAAAAGAAGAGAAACGAACAGAAGAGACCAACCAACACAACAATCAAAGAAAATGGGCTACATTTTTACGAATGTCATTTTATTTCCATTTAATTTCATTTTGCGCAATTCTCGAAATTGAAACCATGTGCCAGAAACCGAATTGACAAAGCAAACGAGAGCATTCGAATAGAATGTTTGAAATAAAAAAAAATGGAGCTGTAATGATCGGTGAAATGCAATATATCCCACTCAACCAATCGCAAATTGAAAGGAAAAAAGAACGATGTCACAGAGATGTGACGAAAAAAGAAAAGGAAAATAGACCCCGAAGTGTTTTATTATTTTTCTTTGATGAGCAACAAGGGTCGTTCCGTTTTGTAAAAAAATTTAATCGTACATTGAACAATAAACAAAACAACATGTTTACTATACATTTTAATATTTAGCAGCTATTAAATGCGTCAATGTGAATCAGTTTATATTGTCACTTTGAGCCAAATTGTTGAGTGTCGGTGTTTAATGTGCGTTTCTTTCATTGCCTGTGTGTCTTCATTGTGCGACTGTACACAAAAACATATCACAAAGACTATGTCATCGTCATCGTCGTCGTCGTCGTCATTGCCGTCGTCGTTTGTTTTCTTTTCTTTATATTTATTTATTTTTTCTCACATTTTATCACCATTTGCATCGAGATTTTGTATACAATGAGGATGAATTGATTGACGAAATGAAATTATCTCCAAAATTAGAGCTTAATTTATTCGGAAATCGTTGTGGAACATTTAGCGGTGACGCGAAGTCGTGTTATACGTACACCAAATCAAAAGAAGAGAGAAAAAAACACAAACACACACACACAAATTGGTTGTCTGTGTACGCTTTTTTTCCATGAATGTGTGTGGGCTATAATTTTATATTTGCGCGAGAAAAACTGAACGACCTTGCTTGCAACTACAAAATAAAATATACATTAGCTAAACGACAAAAAGGCAACTCCAATATCCAATCATGAATAATGCGTATTATGGAAATTCATAAGATAATGAGATTGTGCTCGACAAGAGAAAAACAAGTAAAGCAAAAACACTGGCATGCCATAGGAACTGCGTTTTTCATGAAATCGCCCGTGACTCAAGCCAACGTTATATTTTGTTTTTTGTATATATGTAGATTGAGACGCCTTTTGTTTTTAAATCGGGTAAAAATGAATCGAGAGAAAAATCCGACACATGTATGCGATTACACGTCCTGATAATGCAAATGAATTAAGGTGGATTTGATTATAATAAATCATCGAATTTCCAAACGATATTTAAGAATGCCATGGGATTTTCAAGCGATTGTTAAGAGATTACGAAAGAAACTGTGCATTCGGAAAATATAGCTCTCAATTATTAACAATGATAATAATTCGAATGATTAGCTTCTCTGCGATTTTTTTTATGCCATGTTATCTCAATAGACACATCTATTTTAAATATTTTATTCAATCGCTAAGGCAATGTCATGGAAACAATCACAATCGTTTGCCGCCCCGTTTCTCTTCTAAAATTGAATCTAACGCAAATGCAATTGAATTGTGTATTCCCTCGTCGAATTCGATTCATTTCGTGGAAGTCCTCCAATTAAAAACGATGATATGACCTTTGACTTTTCAACGTTTTTCAATCTTATCTGCTTGACGTGTGTGATGGTGATCATGAATTTTTCAATCAACTTTTTTCTTTGAACTTTTTAGAAATGGCACAGATGATATAAAAAAAAATCACCATTTCCATTAAAATTCAACTCAAATAATATATTATATGTTGAATGATAAGAATATAACGCAATCTAAATGCGAATAAAACTCACTTTCACAATTTCGCGATGTTTCAACCAACATTCCGAGATTGTTATACGGATTTGCACACAAATGTCATTGTTATGCTCTGTATAATTTTTTTATTGTTGATACACACTCGTATCACAGTCGTAATTTAATCGAGACGTAACAAGTTTTGTTTCTTTCAAACCAAACAAAATTAATCGATGTGATCGTTACACATGGTACCTGTTTTTCTTGTCTCATTATCTCTCACTCCTTCTATGTATATCTTTCTGCATCTCGTTTCGATTCATCTCACAGAGAGTGTTCTCTCCGTCTATCTATCAACAGAATTAATATCTTCTGCTGATACAATTTTCGAAATATGAATAAATATCTCGAAAACCCCAAAGTTTGGCATTTTTGACGAGAAATAAAGCAATTGTTCCGAATTCACTTCGAAAATTAATTTTTGATTCGGTTGATTTTTGCTCTTGTACAAAATTCTCTCTCTCCATTCTGTATACGTGTACAGTGTACACATCGACTGCACAATTACTTGTTGGGCCGTTAAACGGCAATTTGGTTTCTTGTTTAAAGCTAAAGTACATTTCTTGTTTGCCATTAAACTATGCACTTGTTTCATAGTTGTTGGCACTCAAATGGGTTTTCAGATCAAAAGTGAAACACAGTATTTTAACGTCTCGTACGTATGCCAAACAAAAAAAGAGACGGATTCGGTTGCTGAACATAAAAAGAAACACACATACACACGCGCGCACGCCGCTCAAAAGTTTCGTTCATTTGTGTGTGCAAAATGGAACAGAACAATTTTGTGTTGTTGTTAGGCTAAAAGCGGAAACAAGAAAATGAAAACAATGTGTTGATTTCGCACAAAATTGAACATGAAAAACGTCCTGAATAGTTTTCATCTGATTTCGGCAATAATGAAATAGTGTTGTATGTGTTTCGGTGGCACATTTGCCATTCAAATGGCATACACATTTTTCTTTCGAATAATTGCCAGACTGAAACTAAAAAAAAAACAACGAAGAAAAACTTTGATTCGAAAGAGAAAAAAAACGGCATAAAATGAAATGAAACAAAACAATCAACCATTGGAAATGTGTGCTACGTAACGTTCATTGTTTTGATTGGAAAATGTGTGCGAATTATGTGATTGCGATCGAGACTGTTATATACTAGGTGTTATATGATGTTTCTTTTTATTGTAATGAATTAACGATTCTTTTTTCGGTGTAATTGAATTGTTTCAGTTATTGCTTTTTTCTTCTTATTACTGTTCAAAGTCACGACCGTTTTTTTCGTCTTCTTAAATTCATTGCGAGTAGAAGTAAAAAAAAGCACAGATTCAGTTATGTGTGAATGTGATTTTTGCCTGTAGACTGGATGGCCCGCAAATATTTAGTCATTGACGTCACTTTCATTATCTTATTCTTGCACTGAAACTGATCACCTTTAATTCGATGCAAACGATCGTCAGTGTAAAAATGGCTCGGGCCACAAAATAATGCCGAGCTTGTCGCATCACATTTTTACAAATAGAATATCAGATACGGCATGTGGTCTATTTTATAAAGTGTGCATCGTCGATTTCGTGGAAATGTTCACTTTATAAAACTCCTTAGAGAATTTCACAACCAGAAAAAAAAACTTGAATAGATGTTTCTAATTGAGTGTGGAAATGAGTTAATTTGCTCTATCGAACAACCGACCAATATAAAAACATTATTCCGTGAAAAGCTGTAACAAATCCAATTGGAATTACACCATTATTTCAATTGCGTCTATTATTAGCTCCAAGGGAGTCTCGCTCTCGCTCTCTCAGAGTCATTGGACAAAACGATTCAGTTCAAAGCCTACTGCGTTACAAATTGCCAAAATCAAGCAGCAGCCAACATTTACAACAACAAAATCAGCAACTGTTTCATGGTCGTATGTTCTGCAATCAGCTGATTTTCAACTCATATTCGAATTCAACAAGTGATCTATGTATTTTTTTTTTACAATTAAAACACTTTGGCGCATGAAACATCTTTACCACAACCGGAGCAAAGCGCAGATTTTGCCGAAACAGCATCGAATCGAATAATGATTCATCGTTGCCAAACACACAATACCATCCATGTTTTTTCATTAGTAACATGGGGCTTTTCCGCGCACACATTTGCTGTGTCATTTTGCTCATTATTGATTGGCTATTATTATTTCTCTTTCAGTAAGTTCACAACAGTCATGTGATTAATAAAACAACAAAAACAATAACAAAAAAAACTCCTTCACTCTCTGTGTATATCTTTTTCTGCTATCGCTGTGTTCTAAATATCATATCTTATTTGATCATATTTCAGTGCATTTATATTGTGCATGTGTGTGTGTACGCGCGCGTGTGTTTTTTTCATTCTATCTTCTTACTGTTATTATTATCGCTTTATCGCCAGTCCAGTCACATATTATTTTTTTTTTTTTTATAGACTGAACTAATGTGAACATATCGCATATGAAATGACTAATAAACATGTATACCCGTGTATTTAATGCCAAATACAAATAAATTCTATGACACATATGTTGAACCTCATCGACAATAAAGTGGTTCTTTTCTTAAATTCGCAAACATTGACAGTGGATACTTTAAAATAAGTAATATACTATGTGTATTTGAATGCAAACACAACACAACATATACACTGACACAATTTGTTTTACTTCAGTCGCGTATATTCACACACACACACACACACACACACACGTGCGCGCATTCACACGTTCACACATCGATGACACAATAGCTTTTCTTTTTTACATTCGCATGGCCGAATGACGTTGTTTTTATGCACGCATTACAACGAAAACAAAAAAAAAAACTTTTATGTATCTACTATTTCAAACACATTTGACAAGATAATGTTTTGAACGAAAGAGTAGGACGGGTTTCGCGGAGAGAAAAAAACACACATGCACAACAATTTAAATTGCAAAGGAAATCAATATTTGATCATTTTAAAAAAATGTTTTTTTTCTTCTGTACAATTTCTTTTCGATTGACCATTGTTGTTGTTGTGGTGTTGTGTTTTTTTTTTCATTTCTATCCATGGGCCACATTTATTAAAGCCCATCCACATGACCGCATGTGTGTAATGCTAGAAACACAAAAAAAAGATGTTATTACAAGTATGTTTTACCTTGGGTTTGTTCCACCATTTCCTAAATGTATCCATGTTTGATGTTATTTGTATTCTATTTCGTTTGTTTTGCTGGTTATTTGTTGCAATTTTTCAATCTATTGTCGTTTGGATGGACAATGGTGTATGGATTTGTTCGTTGGTCGGTGCACAAATGCCAAATAATAAACGGTACCACACTTTGTTTGTCTCGTTACTTTTTTGCTCGATTTTTTCCATCGAATTTATCGTATTGAATATCGCTCACTAGATCATTATTTCTTAAATTGTTCAACATTAAATCTGATGAAATCAGAATCCAAAATGGTTTATGATTGAAACGGAATGTTTATATTATTATTGCACTCACAACAATACAAAACCGAAACAAAATCAACCAAATCAAAAACACAATGATTCATTCACTATTTTTTTTTAAAATAAAATAACAAACGAATAAAAAAACGAATCCGTCGATATTTTGTCTTGCTAACTTGTTTGCATCTGTCTGCTAATGAAGCGAATGTGTTCAAAATATTCAATTAAAGGTGAAACATTAAGCAAGAGGAAACACGCACTCAAGTCCAAAATCGATGTCAGATTTATTAATATGTAAATAAATAAACAAAGATTGTGTGGTACGTCGATATTTCTTCTTCTTTGATTTGTTTTTTAAATAAAGGCACGAACAACACTGTTTCTCTTTACACGAACACAATTACAAATCAATTGGCTGGAATGCTTTGCAATTATAAATGATGACGAGAAATGGAAAACTTTTTTTTTCGTCTTCTTTTTACAATTTTTCAGGCAATTGAATGGATCTTTCACACTCTCTGTATTCATACAGCACAGTACAGACACACCGGAATTGGCACATAAAAAAATTTCGATTGTCCGTTCTCTCTCTGTCGCACTCTCTTGCTCCAGCTAATCAAAGTGTATTCTCATTTGCCAAATCAATTTTTATTTTTCATTTCATCGATTGTACTAAGCAAACACATATTTCGAATGTTCATATTCGGCTTGTTTTGTTGCTTCTTTCAACTAAAATTTACTCGGTTTTTTTTAAAAAAAAAAAACAAAAAAAAAATAAATTGATTATGCGACCGTAATACTTTTTGTGTTATTTGATTAATACATTTCTATTGACTGCTCGCAACTTGCACAGATTTCACAATGGTTTCTGCACAACTACATCGTGTAATTTTTGTTTCTGATGTTTTTGTATTCCATTTTATGAGACACGATTTGGTTGTGTTGGTGTGCATTAAATGAGTGTATGGGTGTACTTATCGAATATTTTACATTTGTCAAAACTTAAAGCTTAAGGAGCATTACTATTTGGTAGAAAATACTTAAGATTTTTTTTTCATATGAACAAACAATTGAATTCAATTCATTTGGGTGGGTTTTCAAGAGAATTTAATAACAATGAATTTTTTTGCAAAAATGTGTTTTTTTTTTTCTTTTCAAAATTTCCTTCATTTGATCTGTTCAACCGAAATTGGTATACGAAAAGTTCTTCTTTACGCTCTAAAGTAATTTACGTCAATGGTAAAGTCTAGGTAAAGTGCTTATGGAATCTCATAGATGGCGTTGTTGACTATCCATTCATATCGATCTTTGGATTTCTCCTTCAATCAAATTTCGTTAGCTGTTGGCAAGTTATGATTTGATAATATGATGTCGACATTGAATTGCATTGTATACGTTTGCATCTATTAAAACAGCACAGACCAAAACATGTTTTGGACCAATTTTCAAACCATATATCTTTCACATTTGGATAACTTGTATCGTGCCGTGGCGGCGATGGTTTTGAAATATGTAAATTCCATAAACTAATTTATTCGTACTTTTTGCACTAGCAACATGAACAAAAACAACTATAAATTAGATTATGATAGAGGACTGGAAATTATAATTGAATCAATCCGAAATGAACAGCAAATCTCATGGAATATTTTTTAAGAAGTTTCAAAATATGTCGGGGTCATTCACAGCCAGACGGAGTCCACTTTCTTCCAGAATAGTTTGACTGATTCAAGAATTTATGAAAATAACAAAAGAACAATTTTAAATTTAACAATCTTTTACATTACGATTGTTGTGTTAGTCACGTGAAAGTATGCTATCTCACATGAATTCATTTTGCCAACGGTTTCATCTAATGAAAGTGGAGTTAATCGTGATTTTTGATTATTCAGGTCTCGAAAATATTCCATGAGTCGCTCTCGTTTCTACTCGTTGAGTCTGGTGATGAATGCGTCGCGATAACATAGTAAAAATAATATGATTTCAACACATTGTTGTTACCTTAAAAATATCTTTCGACCCCGCTATTTCAATAGTTGCTAAATGATGCAATTTAATAAATTGATTCATAAAATTTAATTGAACGTTTTTTTTTTCTGTGAAAAAGATTAAGATAATCTACTCACATAAATCCAGCAATGACATCTTTCCGTAAAAAAATCTTAAATCAAAGGTGTTTTTTGAACATATAGGCATCTCAATCCCATTTGGAATACCAACGGTATGTTTCCCAATTGACCCCTTCCGAGTTCACTAGACGACTACCAATGTAAATGTTTATCCATTGAAAAAATTGTTGATTTATTTAAATGATTTTGATCGTGCCGTGATTTAAATCACCACTATTCAAACTTATTTCATATATTCAATACTGAAGAAAAAGACAAAAACGAATAAACTATCAAAAATATTAGTATTGGTTGTTACTGGCAAAAACCAATTTCCGGTAAAACAATTTTTTTTTTTGGAAAATTTAACTAATTCAATAAGTTAGGTTTAAGTTCTTTTTACCATGCAGTATTGGGTGTTGAATGTGTGAGATCTCAATGCGCATTTCAAATGGTAAACAGGAAGCTTTTTTTAAAAAAACGACTGTGTCGTTTTACTTTAGGGTGACCGCAGTACGGGTCCCTATTTAGGGCTGTGCGGAATATAAAAGAACCCGTAGGTGAGTACTTTATTGAATTGATAGTTTATTTTTGCATTCAATCTAACTGAATTGTTTTTTTCTTTTTTTTCCCTTTCCATTTTGACGGTAAAATTGACTGAAACTACACACAAATCCAACCCCAATATTGACCGTCAACATATGCCCGATAATGGATGAATTTGCCACAACAAATGTTTGTTGGGAAAGTAGCACGATGATCACATGATTCAAGCCACGATTGACCTTATAATAAATGAATTTCGAATCTTTTTTAAACTTTGTTCCAAATACATTAACAGAATTGTAAAATATTAGTTGTTATTATTGGTAAGACGTCGGTCGGGTAAGATGTTTTGCGTCACAAGAAAAACACACTGATGATTTGAATTCATAATGTATCTGCGAGTACCGGTGCACCCTAATCGTATATTTTGCGCAACCGTAACCTCATCGTGTGTTATACATTACATTTCATATCTAAATATACACATTCACAGTCTCATTCATAAATAAAGAACAATGACACTTTAAAATTGCGGTCCAACCGAAATAACGATCTCAAAAACTTCCTTGAATGAACTAAATATTCGCTTAAATTGGTGTTCCTCTTCTATCGTCAAAACGATTCATCATTATATCAATGCAAACGGATTCTATATTAAAAAAAAAGAGAGTCGTCAATATGAAATTCTTGAGGTCTGTGTCTGTTCGTTTTGTCGCCTCCCCGATTCAATGAAATTATTCAATAAATTTGATTACTGTGACAATTGATGGAAGCGCAACACCGAATATTTCTATTAAATTTAAGCTCTATATCAAATAATGTGGTGAACGGGCTAAAGTGATAGTATCCGCTGTATAAAACACTGTACCCATTCATTTGGCAAGAGTTTCGAAGGAGATGCGATTCAGTCTTAAAAACTCGGTCATCATCTTGTGATCTCTATTTCTGTGCCTATCGATTGAATTTTACGTATAGCCTGCTGTCTTGAAAGGTGCCGACGATTTTTCTTTTTCGATTTGAAAAATTAACTTTCACTGAAATTCTAGTGTACTAATTGATAAATAGAAAATATGTTAGTTATTGTTTTGGCTATAAGTTTAGCATTAAATGCTGTAACAATAACCGAAGCTGCTGTTACATCGCAACTGTCTGATAGTGGTGAACAAAGTGGTGATTCTGAAACCGGAATCAATCCATTCAATGCTGAAATACCGGATTTAAGTGAAAAATCAAACGAAGATGAAATCACAAAAACGTTTGCAAATCAACAGCAACGGCAAATGAAACAACAAAACGCACAACGACCACAAACCAAAGCAAAACAACGAAAGGCCGACTTAAACGATGACGTTAATGATTTTATAGAATTAGTGCCGAAAGCTGAAATCAAAGCAAAAATTGAAGAATATTATCGCAATGATATGGATGTACAGCATATTTTTGAATATATGCATGGGAAAGAGTTCATTGAATTGCGAAAAAACATACTGGAATTGCCAGATGTTAAAGAAACACTACAATACTTGAATAAAAATGGTTTGAATGCAAAGAGTCTTATTCGAAAATTAGATCATCGATTGGGCGTGTCGAAAATTCGATCATCACAATTGGCATTCAATCCACAAACACAATTCGGTAAGTATGATCGGAAACCGCATCAACATTAATATATCATTGTAATGAGAACGTTTCTTCCAATCAATCACTAGGCACAAATACAACCATTGGCGGTTTAAATGGTTTGGTTGAAGATGTTCTCGCTTTATTACCTCAAGACGAAATATTCATGCTTTTCTTCGAGAAATTGGATAGTAGCCCGAAATTCGCTACATTTGTACAAAGTATCGGTGATCCTAGTTTTCATCGCAAGTATACAACGCTTTGGGTAAGAAACAAATAAAAAATCACATTTTTTCAAATAACCATTTCAAACATTAAAAAAAACATTGAATTTTTTCTCGATTTTTCAGAAATCAAAGGATTTACATTCGGCAAGTGCTCAGTTGAAAAAGCACAAAATTGACGTTGTTAAAATTATACAAATAATTCAGGGCTTTTTCATTTTTGGAACGTTTTAAATATTAAATGAAAATTCCGTATGGAATAAATGGGAGAAAGAAAAACACAATAAAAATTGAATAATAATGATTTTTATATCCTTTTTTATTAATAAATTTAGGAGTACATGTAAGAAAGAGAGATATTGATAAAAACAGACCATTTGAAATTCAAATTTCAACGCAAGAGAAACGCATCGCGATTCAAATAAAATGAATTAAAACCCTAAATAAATGAAAATAAATTCAACAACAAAATGTATTAGTCAATTCGGAGATAACAAAAGCAAAATTATAACAACAATTAAAGTATGTACACTTCAAAGTGCACTTATCGATACGAGGGTTGCTCCATAATTTTTTTTAAAAACATATATAACACAGTTGTTTTTTGTCGAAAATGGTTTTATTGTTTTTCAAAATATTCCCCGAGATGATCGATACACTTTTGCATTCGATGAAACCATTTGTCATAGCATTCGTGCCACTCCGAAACTGATATCTCCAAAACGTGTGTTTTGAACGCTTCAACTGCTTCTTCTGGTGTCGAAAATCGTTGACCACGTAGTTTTTTCTTCACGCTTGGGAACAAAAAAAAGTCATTGGGTGCCAGGTCAGGACTGTACGGTGGATGACCCATCAGTTCGATGTTTTGACCGGTCAAAAATCGAGTAGTTTGAAAAGATGTGTGAGAGCTCGCATTATCGTGATGAAGAATTATTTTGCGACGGTGGTTGTTTTTTCTTATTTCACCAAACACTTCGGGCAAACAAATGGTGGTATACCAATCAGAATTGACGGTCTTACGATCCTCTAGTGGAACGGTTGCCACATGACCACTTCTCCCGAAAAAACAGGCGACCATTCGCTTCGAAGTGCTTCTTGCTCGAACAACTTTCGTTGGGTTACCTTCATTTTGGAAGACCCATACAGTCGACTGCTGTTTCGTTTCGGGCTCATAGGCATATATCCACGATTCGTCACCAGTGACGATTTTATTAACGTCTTTTGAAGCACCACGATTGAATTTCTTGAGCATTTCTTTACACCAACTCACACGAGCCATTTTTGTTCATCGGTCAATTTATGTGGGATCCAACGAGAGCAAATCTTTTTTACGGCTAAATGTTCATGCAAAATTGTATGTATGCTGTGGGATGAAATGCCCAAAGATGCCTCAATCTCACGGTAGGTCACATGACGATCTTCCATAATCAGTTTTCTGACAGCATCGATGTTTTGTGGCACAACAGCCGATTTTGGACGACCTGTATGAAACTCGTCTTTGAGCGAACTACGACCGCAACGGAATTCTCGGTACCAGTTATAAATTGTCTGAAGGGTTGGTGCTTCATTGCCAAAGGCCAAATGAAGTCGATCGAAACACTGTTGTTGAGATAATTTACTTCGAAAATCGTAGTAAATCATTTTACGAAAATCTTCACGTGTAAAATTCATTTTTTTGTTGAGTCGCAGTTTACCAGTCACTGTAAACAATACAAATAGCGTTCGTACGACAAAAGGTTCAGGGCACGAATACATACCAAAACATCAAACTTTACGAATATGACAATGGTTTACATCGGGCAACACTATAAGTACCATTTTAAAAAAAATTATGGAGCAACCTACGTACACGTTTTTATCATTTTGTATAATCTAATGGTATTTAGAATATGGAAAAATAATTGAGATTGCATCTGAAGTGTTCTTCATTAAGAATGGAATTTGGCACATATTATATTTATTGCACATGAAAAACCTGAGAATGAATGATGAACTTTGGTTGAATATATCTCATATAAAAACAAATGTCGGTGTACACGTCCATTTAACGTTAAAGATAAGCGTCACGTTATTTTTTGTTAAAAAATTGTTGTCGAATAAAAAACACACGATGTAAACAATATTTTAGGAGCGTGGCGGTTTAAAAATTCTATTTGAACAAAAATCAGTTGATTTGAGTGCTGTTGCATTGACATATAGTCTATAGCGCTTGCTCTTTTCTAACGCAGTGAGCGTCGTTCAACGTCATACGCTGTCCTTGTCATTCTTCCACTCTTTTGGTTAAACCAGAAAGGAGCAAGCGCTATAGACTACATGTCAATGCAACAGCACTCAAATCAACTGATTTTTGTTCTAAAATAATTTTTAAGCCGTCACGTTCTTAAAATATTATTTACAACGTGTTTTTTTTTATTCGACAACAATTTTTTAACAAAAAATACAGTGACGCTTTTCTTTAACGTTAAATGGACGTGTACACCGTCATTTGTTTTTATATGAGTATGCAAAAGGAGAAATGGAGAAAAAGTGAACTTTGAAGGCTAAAAGGAAGAGAATATTACATAGAAATGGTCCTAAGTCGCGCCAGACATTCGTTGTCGCTGACACCATTAATGCCTTTCGACTTGTATCGACTGCCAAAAAACATAATCCCTTGAAATTTAACTGCATGACGATTTAAAGTGTTCTTTAAGGGCATTATAACACAATAGTATCAGAACTTCTTTTTTGTGAAAAAAAAAATACGAAATTTACTCGTCAGGTGTTACAAATGTACTTAAATAAAGTTCAGCATTTACTGTCTGTTGTTCATTTGTTAATCATTTGTTAATAAGGACCTAAATGTTTGATGTTTATCTTCGCATTCCGGACAAAAACCACTTCATTCCCATATACATGATTCCGTTCACACTTGTCGGTCATAAATCACCAAAAAAATGATGGATGATGTAAAATCCAAAACGGATGGCTCAGTCATGAATTAAAAGCGAATAACGAAACTCAGAAATCATTGAACTTAGAAATGCGCACTTGAAAAATTGAAAACTTGCAATTTTTTTTTAAGCTTTGCACCTCTTGACGTCATCTTGAAATTATTTCGTTGAAAACATTTTTCAAACAAATATTCTTCCTAAGAAGAAATCAACGCAATTCTCAAAAAAGAGAATGCAATTTATTTTGAGTAATGATCATTTTCAATTGGGCATGTTTCAAGATAATTACACATTTTTTAAATTCAAATATGATTAGCAACTTTGCCCTTTGTAGTTGAAGAAAAAAATTGCGTACTATAAATATAGCATTACTCGTTTAAAGCCAATACGAGCACATCTTCGCTTCTTAGGCGAATGTCAGCAGTAGAATTCACTTCGACATGTTCAAGATAAGGTTGATTGCTCAATCGATTTTTGTCTATCGCAGTAGATTTAGATAACTTTTGGAAATAAAAGTCGGTAGAATTTTGCCAAAATTGTCAGTTGAAAGTCAACATGAAGACAATTAGTTTGTTCTTTTTCACATTTTGTGTAGCATTTATTGCTGCGGCTCACATCGATTCTGATGTGTTCGGAAATCGTATCGTAGGCGGTGAAGATGCTGTCGAAGGCCAGTTTCCATACCAAATTTCACTTCGCGACAAATGGAGCAACCAACATTTTTGCGGTGGCTCAATTATTACCGATCGTTTCATGTTGACAGCTGCTCATTGCAATTATAGACACCCTGATCCATCAGGCATGTATGTCGTTGCTGGTACATATCGTCGTCTTGAGGGTGGTGTTACTATCGCTTTGGACAAAATTACACCACACAAAGATTTCGATATACATGCCAATACCCACTCATTTAATGACATTTCATTGTTGCGTGCCGCTGAAAAAATCGTCTTCACTAATTTCATTCAACCAATCGCTTTGCCAACACAAAATATCGCAGGCGACACCGAACTCGTTCTAAGCGGCTGGGGACGCACCGAGGTATACATATATTTTCATCCAAACATTCATTATATTGTCATATTTAGAATAGTACACACTGTAATTTTATACTCTTGGTGTCACCATTTTATAGTTTAAGTTATTATTTTCTGGATATTTCATGGAATATAAATTAAAACGATAAATTTCAGTACCCAAGCGACAAGGACTTGCCAGACAACTTGCAATTTATCAAAACACAATCACTGAATGTTGATGACTGCCAGGAAAAGCTCGCTGAGGCAGATCTTGAGGATATTATTGGTGAAAGTGTGCTCTGTACAATAAGTCCAGTCGATATCGGAGCATGCCATGGTGATAGCGGTGAGTTGAATATTACAATAAAAGGTGTCAACCGAACAAATCTTGTCCGTTCGAGCGGTCCGAAAACCTTAGCAAATTCTCGGACGTTCGATCCGATGTTCGTATATTGTACATTGGATTTCGGACGTCCAGTCCGATTGTCCGAAAATGAGAACGGGCTTTCGGACTTTTACTCGATTGTGATGGAACACATTTTTGATAAACGCCGTTTGCTAAGGCTTTCGGACCGGACGGACGAACAAAATTGGACAAATTTCTGTCCGTTTGTGTTCGGTTGACACCTTTAATTACAATATATCTGTGTTGAAGCGGAATTTTAATGGAAACATTTTCTTCGAAAAGGTGGTCCTTTGGTTGACGGAACGAATCCCGAAAATAAGTCATTGGTTGGAGTCGTATCATGGGGAGTTCCTTGTGCCAGAGGCTTTCCAGATGTCTTTACACGTGTTTATACGCAACTTGATTGGATTCAAAAGAATATCGCCGCACAGAGTAAAGATTTTGAATGAACGTGAATTTTGCAGCGGTTATATTGCTTTCCAAATGTTTTGATTTTGATTTCTTGCAATTATTACGAAATAAAATTTAAAAAATTATAACAAATATTGAATTTTGTTTTTAACTTCCATAACTTGTTTCTTTATCAGACGCTTATTTGGGCCAATTTCCATTCAATTCACTTATTTTATGTATTTCCATGTTTTTCGTGATTTATTGATTTCTACCCACACAAATAAGTATCCATTTATACGTTGTATGTTGTTGAAAGATCTTACGATTTTCTATATTCTATGATACTTACGGACACAACGCCATAAAACATTGAAATGTGTGTTCGTGTAGCTCAATTGTGTTTTTAGATTTATTTTCAAATAGTATTTAAGTGTTCTGATATCTTTTTAATTGGCCAAAAATTTGCTAAACGCCAAAAAGTGGCCTTAACTAAAAATCACACTTAACTGAAATTCGCTCTATATATGTTGAAGTTATTAGGAATCCAGAGAACACCAGTCTCTGTATGAAATCTTACAAAAATGTTCGCAATTTATTCATTCTGATATTTTAAATGTTGCTGAGAAAATACAATAACTTTTGTGTGTGTCAAGTTAATAATCACACACTTTTTTTTATTAAAATATGAGAAGTATCTTCATTTTTCAATAACTTTAAAACTACGCACTTACCCAATTGTTACGGTTAGTTTGTAATAAATAAAAAAAAATAATCGCGGACGATAGATGTAACCTTGAAGAGGTGTTGCAATTAGATGTAATACTAATCGATAGATGTCATAGATCATCATGACTAATCATCTGATAAGATTTATCGTCAAATCGATTATTATCTATCGCAATAAAATGAGACTATTTTCGGGAATAAAAGGCGGTAGCATTGTGCCAAAAAATATTAGTTTAAAGTCAACATGAAGACGATTAGTTTGATCTTTTTGACATTTTGTGTAGCATTTATTGCTGCGGCTCACATCGATTCTGATGTGTTCGGAAATCGTATCGTAGGCGGTGAAGATGCTGTCGAAGGCCAGTTTCCATACCAAATTTCACTTCGCACAAAATCGAGCAAACAACACTTTTGCGGTGGCTCAATTATTACCGATCGTTTCATGTTGACAGCCGCTCATTGCACTCAGGGACAGTTATCTGATCCAAAAATCGTGTATGCTGTGGCCGGTTCATATCGTCGTCTCAAGGGTGGTGTTACTATCGCTTTGGACAAAATTACACCAAGCAAAAAGTACAATACACACAAATACTTTAATGACATTTCATTGTTGCGTGCCGCTGAAAAAATCGTCTTCACTAATCTCATTCAACCAATCGCTTTGCCAACACAAAATATCGTCGGCGATACCGAGGTTCTTCTGTCAGGCTGGGGACGCACTGAGGTATGCATATATTATTGCCCACATTTTTAAATTTCATATTTAGAATAGCATCGGGTGCGAAAGTTTTATACTCTTCGTGTCGCCATTTTATAGCTTAAGTTATTATTTTCTGGATATTTCATGGAATATAAATTAAAACGATAAATTTCAGTACCCAATCAGCAATGGACTGCCAGACATTTTGCAATTTATCACACCAACCACACTCACCGTCGGCGACTGTAAAGAAAGATTCAAAGGTCATGGAGCTGTCCATTTGATTGATGATAGCATACTTTGTACAATAAATCCAGCCGATATCGGAGCATGCCACGGTGATAGCGGTAAGTTGAATATTACAATATATCTGTGTTGAAGCGACATTTAATCGTAACATTTTTTTTCTTCGAAAAGGTGGTCCTTTGGTCGACGCAACGAATCCTGAAAATAAAACATTGATTGGTATCGTGTCGTGGGGAATTCCTTGTGCGAAAGGCTATCCAGATGCGTTTACTCGTGTTTATACGAAACTTGATTGGATTCAAGAAAATATTGCCGAACAAAGTAAAGATTTTGAATGAACGTGAATTTTGAAACGGTTTTATTGCTTCCGAAATATTTTAAGTTCCTACATTTGCAATAAAATAAAAGAAAACAAATTATTACAAATATTGAGTTTTGCTTTAAACTTTTTGAATCACAATATATGCTTTTATCAAATTACGTAGTTACAATGAAAAAACGTCAAGATGAATATCAATTTATTGTTATTTCGAGAACAAGTTGATTTCTTATCAATAACAACGCATATGTTGAAATAATTCAATCTATCAACAAACACATATCATATCTCGATCTTTTTAAAAATTGTTTGGCACACTTCTCGACTCTTTAACTTTATTGCTTGCGCAATGACTACTCTGTTCGACTTACCGCAAGTGAAAACTGAAAGCACATTATTCAATACTAGAATAATTTAAAAGTTCTGTTTTACTCGTTAAGCTATTTTTTGATGTTTTCAATGAA
>NW_022199032.1:1745171-1754920 GCF_009176525.2 Contarinia nasturtii
GATGCCTCTTCAAAATTGAAACATGTCAGACAATACTCTTCACAGTCCGGCAATTTGATAATTATGATAACCTATTCACAGTTATCAAAATAACGTTAGCCAAGAAACCATGACAAATGAATGTTTGGAGAATGCACCATCGTCAAAAAAACTTTACCCAACTCTACCATCCACTGGTGGCCCCTAGCTAGTTTTCAAAGTTTGAAATTCAAGTGTGTCGAGGGAAAGCGATATGACAAGAGATATTGAATGATATTTCTAACGTGAAAAGATGCCGAGTGATTTTCAGCAGGAATCAAAGCGTTGAAGCATTGATACACGTAGGAAAGGCAAAACTTTTCCACTGCAAATCTGACGTGTTGGTCAGTCGGAAGTCTTTATTTCGTCTCGAAATTCAAAATTCAAATCATCTTCTGACCGCCCGTCAACATTCATCCATAAAATCGAATTTTGTTGTGGTTGAACAACAAAAAAACTGATGAATTTTAAATGAAAATATTACTTGTTTCAAAGTGCGACTTATTATGAAAGATGGTACTAAAAATCAATTACATAGGTAATTATTATCGAAAATACGCAAGTGTCGTCAATCTAAGAAGTGGCGCTTAAAACCGTATTTTTCAAAGATGTACCGTCTGCATTTTATTCATATTTTAAGAACATTTTCAAGTATTAAATGCTTCGAAATAAATGGCATTTTGTTTTCAGCAAATTTGCACGTCAATAATGCGCAAACGTAAATTTTACCATTGGAATTATAAAAAGTCTCGACATACCTTTTATTGAATCATTTGAAATAAAAAAAAATGTATTGGATTTGGTTACGACATGATTTCGTTTATATATTCGCAAGGTATGCTTTGAATTTCAGGTGGTTTCGTTTTTGTTGTCAACAAGTATTGTTCATACATCATTCAAATGTGGTTTTTCAGCGTTGCTACTTTCAATATTTTAACATAGAAGTTTCTGATTGCATATTCAAAACTCATACTAAGTTTTTGCAATCGAATTTGATAATAATCGAATACCGTACAGTTGCTTTATATATTTTTGGACTCGGAATACCTGTTTTATTACAACGAAACAAAAATTCAGTATGCATTATTATTACAGCATCAAGCAGGAAAAAAAAGCAAACGAGTTTGTTTCACATTTTATTCCCCTTCGAACAGTGAAAGTCATCCGTCGCTGGTCCATTGGCGACAGAAAAAAAAACAGAACATTTTATTATACAGTTCAATTCTTGTTGCGAACAGGAACAAACATTGCCGAAACAAAAGTAATGGTAATAATTACAAAACGAAAAAAAAAATCATAAATCTCACACACATGGAAATGATCATTGTCAATTTGAAAATCAACCAAAATAATTAACGAGATAAAGTTGAGCGTTCGTTTCAAAGCACGTGTATTACCGAAATCATTTGCAATTCTAGAGCTGGAATGTACACTTGCAAATGTGCGGCTGTTGTGTGTATGTCTTTGTCTGTTTCTTTTCGCGTATTTTTCAACTTTCGATTGTGTTGTATGATTTGCAGTGTGTATACGTTAGTTACGAACTGTAATGATAATTTAGTCATTTATATGCCATCAATGTGATAACATCGTGTGCTTCGTTACCTGTAAAACAAGCAGCTGAGCTCAGCTGCATAAAATCCGTGCATCAACAAACGTGAAATAAATTGGTGATTTTGGTTGGATTTTTTTTTTATTTCTGACAGTAGTTTTTGATCAACGGTTGCAATTCGTTGCACCGATGAATTCGGTACGCCTTACATTTCACTTTTGAAATTAAGTTTTTGTGAATGCTCCAAATATCGTAATTATGGCGGGAAGAGTAAAATTTTCAGAGTAATTTTTCTTAAATTCAGTTCAAATATGTGATAAAAACTTCGTTAACGGTAGATTTTACAATGTTACGGTTAATGTAACGGACGGTATTCGATTTGGTTGCGTCAAAATCAGTTCAACCATCCATTCAAGTCAATATCCGACGTCGAAGGTGAACAACAATCAGTCGCTTACGTGCATTAACGTCAAAGTTCTATATAAACCGATATATACAATTAAATTAGTGCGAATAAACGTTTCAAAAGTAACGGGCCATTCATTGCAAATGATACTTTCAAAAATGAAGAGAAAGAAAAAAAAAACACACGCAAAAAGAACAAAAGAACTTCCTAGTTGTCAACCACGACAACGACGCACAAAATATTCGCAAAATACAATAGTAAATTCTTCATCGGTTTGTTTAATTTAATATATTCGAGTTGTTTATTCAAATAATTCAAATAATTATATATGAGAATTCATTCGATTTGCCGTCTGGCACACAGTATCAGGAAGGTTATTTTCCATTAAAAGGCACGCGCACACCTATTTCTCTTTTTTTTTTTAATTTGACGACCAAAATTTATTGTAATTATCATATTTTGTGTATATGATCGTAATTTACGATTCGTAAACGGTGTTTTATATATGCACGCGATCCAGCTTATTATATTGATAAAAATTGAAACAAAAACAAATGGCAGACAAGACAAAAATTGCGATGAGCACATCAAGGTTGAAAAACCCGTTTTCTTTTCTTCTTTCGAAAAAATGTAAATTAATCTTTGAGAATTCATTTATCAAATCACTTTCACTGTGTACATTTTTTACGTGCAAATGTTTTTTTTTTTTTGCATTTGAAATATTTAAATGGATATGACAAGTTGAGCAGTTTTTTTCTGTTTGTTCGAATTTACATTTTGCGAGAGAAAAAGAATACCAATTGAAACAGAGCAATTGGGTGACGTAAATACTTTGAATTGCTAAATAAATACCACAAAAAATGGAAGTGATGCTTTAAATTGTATAAGCTGGTCACTTCACCGAGCATCATCATCATCACACACTTATTTGAACCGACTCTCGCATTTGATTTTATTTTAGCGTATTTGTGTGGCAATTGGCGGGAAGACTCTGTAAATCAGACAATATATTGAATTGACTGGTCAGTTGAGCTAAATGGGCTAAAACAATAGACTTTATTGTTTTAATGATGAATCGCTTTTCTTGTTTTAATAGAAGTGATTGTTCATTATAACAATAACTTCTATTGTTTGAGTCCATTTAGCTGGCTAACGTACTGTCAGCTCAACTGACCAGTTAGCTCAATATATTGTCTGCTGTAAATTGATGTGTAACACTCATAAAAAAAAATTCTGTGATAAGAATCATTCATAAATTGGATCTATTAAAGCGGAAACAGTTTAGTGTAGCAGTCTAGAGTCAGTTGACTTTGCAATGCCAACAGATCCAAAAATTGACAGAGAAAGTGGCGCACAAAACAATAATATTGGGTAATCGGCTAATAAAATTATTCGACAAATTCATTGCTTCTAAAGTTAATTTGATTGGATTTTTATTTTACGCGTTTGTTTATTTCATTTTCTTTAGTGCGATTAAGCCTGAAATTGAGCCGTTATCATGGAAATTTTGGCAAAAAAGGCGATATATCGTCGTATTGATGGCGTTTCTAGGATTTTTCAATGTATATTCATTGCGAGTTAATTTAAGTGTTGGTATTGTTGCAATGACAGAATACCGAACCGTTTACTATCCAAACGGAACAGTTGGATATGTAAGTATTAAAATGAATGACGATCATAAAGCACGTCGTTATGATAAACGGTGTGTTAAAAACACACTAACAAATAGTAAACTAATAAAAATTTAATATTTTTCTTGAAGGAGCAAGAGTTTGCATGGGATTCAAAAGATCGTGGACTAATTTTGAGTTCGTTTTTCTGGGGCTACATTCTGACACAGTTCATAGGCGGGCTACTGGGTTCTAAAATTGGCGGAAATCTCGTAAGTAATAATCCTCACTTGACATTCAAATACTCAAAATACCACGCTCCATCTCATTTCATTACATTACAATGGTTCTAAATGGAGCTTATTTACTATACTAATCAAGCGGCATTGACCAAATATGAAGGAAGAATAGAGCGAAAATCAAAAATGTTTTGCTCAATTATCTTTGCCATGTGATGTTCGTTTTTGTTTATTTCCCATTGTCGTACACATATATATTCACGGCTCATTGCACTTCTTTGTTCATCTTTCGTCGAATATTCAATAAAAAAAAAGTATGTGTGTGAGTCATAAAATGAATGCATTTGCTATCAATGTAATCGTTATTACGGTGTGTCGTTTAGGAAAATGAAATATACAACAAATTGCATGCAGCACCTTCAAATCTCAATGTGGAGACATAACAAGTTGCAATCAAGAACGACAATTCTGTTTATACATCTATTTTTTTTTTCTTCTAAATCGCATGAGAAATGATACAACGATTTCTAATATCGATAGTATCTGAATATGTCGTTTCAAGTTTTCGGAAGGACAACTTTCATTTCCCGCATATGAATAAATTTGAAGATGAATACCGTATGGCTACAAATTGAACAGAAGTTGAATGATTGAAAAAGTTGATACGAGTAAATCAGAATCTTTTCGCCATTTAAGTGCATTCGCTTTATATAAAACGCATGAATTGCACAACAATCATGTGCATTGTAAATATAGTATATTAAATAATAACCATGAATTTGCTTCAAAAATCGTTTCGATTACAAATGCACGGCAGCAATAAAATCTGAATATTATTTGACATGCGGAAATAATTTCATGTCATCTCGTGTGCCTTTTGGTGATTGTTTTGCACATTTGGTTGTACGCACATATACATACGAAATTGTAATTAAATCTATAAACAAACAATTTTATCAGAAGTTTGTAGTGTAAATTGCACGTTCGGTGACATTGGCAGATTTTTCGATTCACGATTTGTTTTTTTTTTTACAATTATAGGTGTTTGGAATTGGTATCGCGGTGACATCCATTCTAACGTTGCTCACACCACTGGCGGCCAAAGCTGGTGTTGGCTCTTTGGTAGCTGTCCGATTGATTGAAGGCATTTTTGAGGTAAACAAAAAAATGACATTCCCATCGAAAAATGTATATTTATTCATGGAATTTGTGTTTATCAGGGCGTTACATTTCCATGCATTCATGCGGTTTGGTCACGATGGGCACCGCCACTTGAACGATCTCGAATGGCAACTATCGCTTTTGCTGGCAATTACGCGGGAACAATTGTTTCAATGCCGGTTAGCGGAATTCTGGCAAATGAATTCGGCTGGGAAAGTTGTTTCTACGTTTTCGGTAAGATATTTTTCTAAACGAAGCAATAGTTCTTATTTAGCAATAGATAAAATTCAACTCAATTCGAATTTTAGGGGCTATTGGTTGTGTTTGGTACGTGTTATGGATTATAATTGTTCGTGAAAGTCCGGATAAGGATAAATACATATCAAAGGATGAGTTGCGTTACATTCAAGACAGTTTGGGATCAAATACAAAAGCAAGTATCAAACATCCGTGGAAGGATATATTTACATCGAAAGCGGTATATGCAATCAGTGCCTCACATTTTGCGGAAAATTGGGGCTTTTACACAATGTTAACACAATTGCCAAGTTTTCTTAAAGGTTTGTGATAGGTTTTTCTTTCAAATGATTCAAATTCACCAATTCAATTATTTGCTTTTGTACGTAGATACTCTGGGTTATAAATTGGAAAAGGCTGGTTTTCTGGCGGGCGCTCCATATTTGGCAATGGGAATTTTACTTGCTATTGCTGGATATTTGGCAGATATTTGCCAAGTCAAGGGTTATTTGACAACTACACAAGTGCGGCGATATTTCAATTGTGGAGGTTAGCATTCGAGCATTTATAATCTTGTAATATTTCAATACATTTTTCCAATTGTTCAGGATTTTTGGCTCAAACGGTTTTCTTGATGACAGCCGCATATTTGATGAGTCCAACTGGAACGATCGCTTGTATTATTATAGCCATTGGACTGGGGGCATTTTCTTGGTGTGGTTTTGCGTAAGTTATTCTTTATGTTACAACGTGCTTTTCTTCTCATTGAACTTCTCACATAAATTGAACATTTCAGTGTTAATCATCTGGATATAGCTCCGCAACATGCTAGTGTTCTAATGGGCATTTCCAATACGTTTGGCACCATTCCTGGGATCGTCTCTCCAACCTTAACCGGTTTCATTGTTTTGAACTCAGTAAGCTATATTTGAATTGTAATGAAATGCATGTGTAAAAAATAATTAATTTTTTCATGCTAAATATCTAAATTTTCAGTCAGCGGAAGAATGGCAAATTGTTTTCATGATTTCAGCCGGTGTATATTTGTTTGGTTGTGTTATTTATTGGATGTGGGCAACTGGCGAGGTACAACCATGGGCTCAAAAAACATCATCTAGTGAAAGTAAACCAAAACCAGCCGATACTGCAACATATGTTGGCTATGCGAACGAAGGTCTCGAAATGAGTGAATAAAACATTCAATCGAATTACAAAATTATGCAAATTTTAGCCTATAGGATATTTTATAGTTTCGGTCATAAGAAAAAGAATAAATAAATTTTCCCGTTGTCATATGGTAGAATTATGATGCTATTTTTTCGTCGTTTTGATAGCCTCTTCCAGAATCATTATATCACAGCAGACGGCAGTACGCGCGAGTGACGAAACCACATTAGTGTGTTGAAAAGTCGACTTGCTATATATACACGTAATTTCCAAATTCTAGCCTGGAAGGCCTTTAGCCGCGATTGGTGTATGTTTGGAAAGCTCTTGGGCCATAGATCAAGAAAAAATATCAAAGTTCGAAAATCGGCCCACCCTAGGGGCACCCGTGTACAAAAAAAGTGACTGACTATTTTGGGACAAACTGGCTGACTATTGACTGTAAAAACAAGCAACCTTAGTCAAATTTAGTTAACTTCAATCAATTAAAGTAAGCTATGGTTAACTGCAACAGCTAACTATAGTTGAAAATAATCATAGTCACCCGATAGTCGAAACGTCCCAAAATAATCGCCTGACTGACTGAGTAACTATAGTCGATTGTTTTCCATACAAAATTTTAAAATTCATGAATATAGCTAACTATAGTCACTTACAGTCAATAGTAACTTAGTCACTTTTTTTCCACTCGGGCATTTTACTATATGCGAATGCCATTTTATACGGAATATATGAACATTTTCCTATTCATACATGAAATATACGAAGTAAAGTATATTCATCCGCATCAACTTCTATGAAAATTGATACATTTCATTCGCAACCATTCGAGAATGACGCATACATCTTGCTAGATGCGACAAACTGTCATGTGACATTTGTACATACACATTACTGTGTTCAGTTTGTCGTGGCAGTATCAAACACAATGTCATCGTTCTTAATTAAATTTGAAAAACAGTCGAAGAAAAAAATACAAGAGCATTTGTTGAATATTATTTTAGAAGCCGTATTCGATTCGAAAAGTGAGATTTTAGATAAATTCAGATAATATAAAAGAAATTAAAAGTTACCTCAATGAAAATAATAACCTTTCACAAGGCACCGTTTACAGTGATTATATTACGAGTGGCAAAGATTTATTCACCATTTTAGAAAAATTTCACTCAATATTACCAAAAAATATCAATTCGGCTTGAATCTCTGTCACCTAATCTGTCACTTTGACTTTTTGAATGTAAAAATATGACTTTTCATATGCGCTATCCACAAAATGTGTATGAAACATTCGACACCGTCCGAAAATTTGTATGAAACATCCGCCACCATTCGCAAAACTTGTATGAAATCTTCGCGACCATTCGTTTCCATTTGCAAAATATATATGAAAAATTCGCTCGCTTATGGAACATTCGTATAAGTCGGAACCCCCTAGGGCCCACCTGTCTTCAAAATATGGTCCTTTCAAGAAAATAAAAAGTCTTCGAAATAGTAAGTCGAACTTTTCAACTCAAATCACGACAGACCTTTAACCGACCTCAATAACCATGTTAAATAGTGTTGAACCATGATGTCCGACCTCAATAGCTTTGTTAAATAGATTTGGACCATGATGGCCGACCTCAATAACCGTGTAAAATTTTGTTAGAAAAAATAGTTGTAACAATGTCAAATTCATGTTTTCCATAAAATATATTCAAAAAGTCTCTTACTAAAGTTGCACAAGCGTTCAGAACACTGGGCCTTTTATATGATTTTTCGGACAGACAAGTAATACAAAATCCTTGAAATACTTAGCAATTGAATAAATACCGCCTCTTGTCTAATTTGTGAATAGCAAACGTATTAAAGTTTCCAACAAAAACACGTCCACCTGATCAATTGGCTGTTATAAACCAGTGATTGTTTTTTCCTATCTGAATAGCGCTAGCTATTCGCAGCGTCTGAACAGCATTGCTGCCCAGATGCTGAATCGAAGCGGTTACCGCACGCGTTTTGTACCACACAACATATTGTCATATAGTCTAAGTAACCAGTGAGCTCACAGAGTATGATACACTAATACCATAGTCAGTATACAAATGCATGTCGAACAGAGAACGAAAGCGAACGTATATGCTCTGTGTGGTACAAACGAAGTGTGTTGCGCGTGCGTCAACCGCTACGATTCAGCATCTGGGCAGCAATGCTGTACAGGCGCTGCGAATAGCAGATTCAGATAGGAAAAAACCATCACTGTTATAAACAAACAAACAAACGAACAATATATTTCTCATTAAATTTGTCAGCCTTGTTAGTATGTATATACACAAAAAAACCTGTGCAAAAAACTTTTCAAATAAACTCTTTATTGATTTTGATATTATTTTTGTAAAATTGATGACAAATTAGTTGAAATTTAGCTGCGTAATTAATTTTATTATGACGAAACAATATTGAAGTTATCATAAATGAGGGGTTTTCAAAGAAGTATCAAAAACTCATTTTAAAAGACACATTTCATTTTACGTAATGGTTTCCAAAGCTAAGAGCTACTTCACTTTTTAATCGAGCCAAAATGCATTCAATTAATAAAAATCGTATTGATTGCTGAACGTAGTAATGAGGACCTGTTAGATGACCGTTTAAAGAAACATGTATTATCTATTTGGTTTTTCAGGTGGAATGAAGCGAAATATGCATATACATTACATTCAACTTACGGAAGAATGCAAGATTGAAAAGATTACACTTCCTATACTGCAAAAGGCAATACACGCATAAAATAACTTTATACAATTTCCGAAAGCTTAAGCTATAAAAACACAAAAACTACATATCAATTGTGCTTATTTATTTATTGTATCTATTTCTAGATCGATTTACCAATTAAATTTATACATTACATTCGTTCAGTTTGATTTGTTAAAATAAATGACTCAGATATTAATTGTTTGAGATGGTTGTGGTGGTATCTGAAAAAATAAGACATCGAAATTGTGATGCGCATAATATTTTCTAAGTTTTTATCAATCATTTGTGGATAAACTAATATCTATTTCACATTGAAGCATAGCTTTTGACGAGGGTCCAAATTATCCCCTTCTGGAAAATGACTCGAAAATACCCCCTAGATTTTTGGGGGACAATTTTGAAATTCGATTTTTTTTAAACCATGCTGAAAATGAATTTCTGAGTGAGTGTTTGATAAATGCCACAAAATGATGATTCAAGAAGATCGATTATTCAAACGATAATTACGTTTCAAGACCAAAAATGCGCCAGCTCGTATTGGGAAAAAGAAGACGATTCGTTGAAAAAGGCGCAGCTCTTGTATGTTTGCTTAAGCTTGTTTTAGTTGGAGAAGAAGATCTTATTAAAGATGG